>NW_026623602.1:465477-469434 GCF_030028575.1 Malurus melanocephalus
GGGTGGGGCAGTCTGCCAGGGAGGGGGGAGAAATTCTCTGCACTCAGGTGTGACAAAACACGAAAGCAAAGGAGGGTGCAGGGCAGCAGGGTCAGGCAGGGCTGACTCCTCAGCMGCTTTCCAGGAGCTCCCAGCTCCTCCCAGGGCCAATCCCAGCTGTCCTCACTGCTGCTGCATCGGSAGCCTGCTGTTCAGTGTGCCTGGAAAGCAGCCTTATCATGGAGCTCCAGATGTTCAGAACACAATTGGGATTTGGGCTGCATKCAGAGCAGACCAGCTCCTCTCTGAGCCCTGGCTGCCAGGGAACGTTCTCAGCAGCCAGGCTGCTGCAGAGCATCTCTTGAAATGAAATCCTTAGTGCCTTGATTTGCTCTTTCTGTGTCACACTTGTTTGGAAAGCCCTCCTCTTGCCAGCCTGGTGCTGCAGGAATTCCCCTCTCAGAGGCAGAGAGGGCTCCAGAGCTGCTCCTGGTGTTCGGTGTCCCCAGAGCCACAGGGCAGCTGCCTCTGCCACAGTGGACAGAGCAGGGAGCTCGTGACCAAAATTTGGAGCTGAATTTTGAATCTCAAGGAGAATAATAGGGAAAACAGCTGCAGAATCTCCTAGCACTTGGTGTACGAGCACTCATCTTAAAATGAAAAATTACCATTTCGTCAAACTGACATAAAATTGGCTTGTCAAGACCTGAAAATGAAACGTGTTTTTCCTTTATTTCTCATTCCTTTTAGTTTTTCATTATACGGTTTGATTTTCTGCTTTTCCTTGTTAAAAAACAACCACTYGTAGAATCTATGAGAACAAAACCATCAACTTCATGTGAATTTACAACTCCTGAAACTGAGGTTTTTAGCCACCAGACACCAAGACTTGCTGTGGAATGGCTGTCTGTACCCAGCAGGTCTCAGAGCAGTCTGGCTGAACCAACCTGGTTCATTTGAGCTGTTAAAAAGCAAACAGCTCCAACATGCAGKATGAAGCCAACCCTGAAGATCTCAGGAGTTGAAAAGAGTAAATAGCAAGCAATACAGCTTTGATGTACCTACAGATGCCTCTAGGAATCTACAACTGTCTCTGAATTCCCTGTTTAATCCACTGTAGGTGTTTGAACTTATGCAATAACCTAAATATKTGGGTGTTGTGTTTTAACCGTCCTGTTTTCACTGGGTTTTGGGATATGTGCTTTCACGTGGAGTATCTGAGCATGAAGTGCAGCCGTATTCTGGACGTGGTGATGGGGAAATGTGTTTGTAGCCTGTCACAGGAACAGTGATGTGTTCAGATGTGGGGATCACTGGGCTCCTGCTGCAGTGGTAGCTCCTGCTCTGAGCTCCTACGAGCTCAGAGCACCACGACTGCTGGGGAAGTGGGAAGCACTCACAGTTTGTGAGGTTAATTCTTCTCCCTGTGCCTGCTCAGTCTCGTGTCCCCATCCTCGRTGGCAYTGCCCTGTGCTGTGCCCATGGAGCWGTSCCCAGGGCCATCTCCAGGATTCYCAGTGCTGGGGTGTGCAGGACAGGAGGCTGGACTGTGCCATGTGAGATCGTGGCTCCTTTCCTGTGCACCTCATTCACATCCTGGGCCAGTCCTGCATTTCTGATCCTCTCCCAGTGTTCAGCTGTGGAGGATTCACACATGGAAAAACCTTTAATGCAATACACCCCGTTTGAGRGGACTTTGGTAGATCCTGTTTCAGAGTGACTTTGGGTTTCTTTAGAGGGAACAGGTCATTCTGTGGTGGTTAAAGATTCCTGGAACAGAAAGTTCATCTTGTACAGAATCTCAGTGCAGGCAGTGGGGAGTGTGTGAGCCTGAGTGGTCCCCCGTGACCCTCGCCAGCTGCTGGAATGCCCTTGCCTTGGTGCAAACATGGGAAAATCAGCTCTGAGCTGTTGCCATCCAAATGAATTCACGAGCTCTTGTTTGCTGCCTTCTCCGTGTTATACTGACGGGATTTTTTACAAGCATTTCCCAAAACTGGGGTGTTGTATAACGCTGGGTGGTCCAGCACTGAGGCGTGCCATTTTTAACTCTTCCTGATGAAAATGGTGCTGTTTGCTTTAAAACAACGCACTCTGGGTTTGGCGAAGGTGCTGAGTCTGTTATGATATACACTGCTAAACAGTGCTGCAGAATTCCAGCCAACAGCCCTGTTTGCAGAGGTGGGGATTTGGTTGGAGTAGAATTTTATTAAATTTACAGAATAAATTTAATTAAAAGCTAGTAATTTCTAACATCTTATTTACAGCGTGTACAGATTTAACGCATTGATAGCTTTTAATTTGTTCTTGGCAATTTGTTGAAGTAATTTACTTTGTAATTATTTCATGATTGCCAGCACTTTGGTGCCATGCCATTCGTTTAAAATTTTGTTGTTAGCTTTGTGACTCTGATCTTTGTACCACTTTGTGTATGGAAGTTCTTCACACCATCTTCTAATCTTTGATTGTGYTCTAACTTAGACTTTATTCTGTCTTCCTTTGCTCTGCTTTTGTCTGATCCATCTGTGTGTGGCCAGCTGAAAGATTGTGATTAAGATGTCCTTTTGGTCTGTTTAGGTGGACAGCATTTCTGTGCTGTCTTTTACACAGAAATACTATTTTCTGTGCCACAGGTACTTTCAAACCACTTGTAAAGGGCAGGGGTTTGTCCCGGAGTCCTCCAGATGAACAGAAGTTGAAAGGATTTTCATGTAGAAATCCACTGGAGTGATCAAGGGACACATCACGCCTGTGTTCTGTCCACCTGTTCCCCATGACAAAAACTGCTCTTCATCCTTTCCTGCTAAATACACCTCATCCTAATTCCATGTGGATTTTATGTTCAGTTCTGGGTTTGCTTGCACAGCAGCAGTTTGTGCCCCTTGTCCCAGTGGTGCTGGGGAGCTGCTCTGTGTGCCCGGGGAAGGAGCGGGGGCTGAGGAACTCTGGATGTAGAGTGAGGCCAGGCCAGCTGGAAATGCTGTTCAATATCCCGAGTGACCCAGGTCTGAAAAGCTCTGTTTGCTTTGTAAAGCTCTCATGCTCTCCATTGAGCTTGGGAAATGTGTCCCCAGTGCCACTGAAGTGTTTGCAGCCAGAGCAGGGCACAGCCCGTGGGGCTGTTCTGCTCCTCAGCAGTGACAAATTTGTACCTGACTCTGATGAAATTGTGTCTTCCTGGGCCTTGCCAGTGCTGCTGACCTCAGATAGCATTGCTGCTCCAGACCTGTCCTGGATCTGTTTATCTCTTAGCCCAAATGGTGCCTTTTACTGCTGTGTCTGCTGCTTGTCTTGAAAAGGAAACTTGAAGTGGTGCTGCTTGGTTTTCCTCTGGCTCACACTTCAGTCTCAGCCTTGTTATTCTTAAACATACTTCAGAAAGCTGCTAGGAGACTTGCACAGATCTGCAGTGGTTTGTGGGCTTATCTCGGATGTATACTTTAGTTTAAAGGATGTGAGATTTCTTCTTGCCCGCTTTCTGCTAGATTTTAAAGTTACAGCTTGAAAAGTGCCTGTTGGTAATGGCAATTTAAAACAGCCTGTGTCCTGGAGCATAATTCATGATGGAAAAAGCAGAGGATTTAGCAAGTTTAAAGCCTCCCTGTGTGTTGCTCTGTTTTAGGCATTGTGGGATAATCTAGCCCATGCTTAGTTAGGCACTGCTTCAAAGGGGAGAGCTATTTCGGTTTTGGTACCTGATGTCTTGCACAGACAGCTCAGGTGGTGTTGCCTGGTGAGCTGCAGCGTGTTCCTACATTGCCATGGCTGCAGAGAGGACACAGACACCATGATCGTTTTGTTTTGTTTCTGGTGTGAGTGCAGGTTGTGGTTTGGCTGGGGTTGCCTGGGTGGGTGCCCAGGGATCACCCTGAGTGTCCCCTGTCAGGCTGTTTGGTCACTGGGGTGACGGGGTGGCTGTGACACCTGAACCTCACTCATGGCACCACAGTCAGCCCTGCTCTGCTCTGCTCTGCTCTG
>NW_026623602.1:469794-487262 GCF_030028575.1 Malurus melanocephalus
GGTGTCCCTGGCACATGTGGCACCGGGCTGTCCCTCTGCACTGTCCCTGCCCCGAGAGGAGCCCCAGGGTCGGGTGTTGGATGGCAGCGTGGCTGGGGCTGTCCTGCCTTGTTCTCCCTGTGTTCCCTGCCATTCCTCAGTTCCCTGTCCCTCTGACATCTCACCCAGCACCTTTGCAGAGCAGGAGGGTCAGCCCAGGGCTGCTGAGGGTGACAGGGAGCTGGTTTGGCTGGAGCCATTCCTTGGATGCGATCTGGGAGGGAGCAGATGTGTTTGCACGTCCTCAGTGGTCACTGCTGGACAGGACTGACCTCTCCACCAGCCCAGTTTGCACTGCTGAAATCTCTTTCTGTGGATTATTGCTTTCCTTCAGGTATCACTGGAACACATCGCACACAGAGTTTCTGTTGCAGTGATTTATGCTGAGATAAATTATTCGTTGATACACGGGGATCTGGTGTCTCAGTTTCTGAGTCTGGTTATTCCCTATGCATTAAATTACCCTGTCCTCTGAAAATGACAGCAGCTGAAATTCAGTGTGTTATTGTTTCTTGCACCATTTTGACAAACTTACCAATGTGCTTCAAGGACTGAAGTTTTTATTTAAATAATGCAGATGTGTTTGTTGAACTTTACATATAACAGTCCTGATTTCTTTCGAGATCATGACCAGCTTTACCTCAGATTTAAAAATTTTGTTTTCCAGACATGGGAAGAGTGAAAGGGTGGGAATTTCTGTACTCTGCAAGGTCAYAGGACAGAGTGAGGCAGCAGAAGCTGAAGCCTTGCCAGGGCTGGCAGAGCAGCACCTTGGACCAGAATCCCATGGTTCAGGAATTCTGGAAGCCAGCTGGATTTCCCTCAGTGCCTGTGCTTGCTCACGCACCCAGAAGTGAGAGAAACAGAAGTTCAATAAATAGTATAGCTAGAAAAAGGGAAGATGAATTCTCCCCCCATTTTGAAGTGGAGAAATCCTTTTATTCAGTTTGTATYGTTTTGATAACAGAGCTGGGATTGAGCTGAGGTCTGGATTACAAAGATGGTCTGGTATCCTGCTTCCAAATATCTCCTAATTCTGTGAATTAAGTCTTATTTTGTTTATTAGAAGTGTCAGTGTATTTAGCTTTTTCTCATTTAGTATAAGCATTTTAACATCTGCACTCCTGTATAACGATTTCAAGGTTTTTCCTCTTGCCCATGTTTTACTGGACTTCTGGTTAGCTTGATTTATTATCTTCCTGATCTTATTTCAAAATTCATGTGGCATGTAACTTCCTTGGCAAGTTAAATGTCAGGTAAATGGCATTGCTGTGTTAATTTAAATTTAATCAATAGATAATGTGCTGCAGCAGGAACACAGAAGAGCTCAGCAGGTCTCTGGAGATGTGAATTCTTTCTTACAGAATTTTGGGGTGCTGTGTACCAAATGGATGCTTAGTATTTGGCTGGGAGGTGCTGTCTTAGGAAATCTTTGAAATCAGTGGTCCACTCTCAGTTAAACTTAATTTAGTCAGAGTGCATGTATTTTATTATCTTCTACTATTTTCTGWTTTTTTTTTTTTGGCCATGATTATTGTGAATAAAGCTATCTTTGAGTACAACCCAGGTTGTAATTTGATTTGAGGAAAGGAATTGTGCATGTTAACTTGGCTAACAGCTGTGAGCATGGCTTTTGTACTCCAGAGTGCGAAATGATCAAAAACCAAAGGACAGGGCAGTTATTTAATTTGTTCTGAAGGTAAAATTTGGGCAGTACCATGGTTTTTATTTGAGAAGGGCTTTTGGCTTCTACAGAGAATAAAAAAGATCTGATACATGGTGCCATGGAGATGAGTGTTAGCAGCCAGAGTAGGTGCAGGTAGTCCAGGATTTTGATCTCCTTCTGTACTATTGGATTACTTTCTGCCTGGTTTGGATGTAGCTGCTGGTTCCTTTTTAATAGCAACTGAGGAGTCAATAAGGGTATGGTGGAATAACTTGTGGGTGTTGGCACTTCTGTGATTTTAAGTGCCAGTCTGAGAAAAAAATGTGAGTGGAGTAACATTTCCATTGATAAAGAGTAAAGAAATAAAAAATAACGTGTATGGCCTGAACATTCCTGAAGACGGCAAATAGCAGTAAACAGAAAAGTGAATTAAACAAAAAGGAAGTTCTTCTGACTTAAATTTTGCTCTATAACAAACATGTGATGGGAACATTGTCAGTGAAATGTAACCCTTTGGGTTGCTTTCATCTCCATTAGTTGGTTGTACATGTGGGAAGGAAGTAGGGCTGAGATCAGGAGTTTTCTGTCTAAARGTGTAGATTTAGATTAAATGAAGCAAACTGGTGAACTCAGCTCRCAGAGCTGGTATTTCTTCATTTCAAAGGTTAGAAGAAAATCAGAGGAGCTGTGGCAGAGTTTGTGAGATTTATTTGGACTAGTAACTATGAAAGACAGAGCTGGGCAGAGCCCCTGTGATGGGAACAGACTCAGCACAGATGTTGGTGCACTCTGGAAGGTTTGCTGGTGAAGTTGTAGGTGTTCCTCTACTGGGGAGGGCTAATAGAAAGTCAAAATAACAAAGCATGGAAATATGGTAGTTAAATACCTTCCACAAGGATCTGCTAAGCTGCTCAGTATTTTTCCTTCTGCTTGTTCTGCCATAAATTTGGCAGCTTTCTGTTTCTTGCCACAGAKCTGCCTGTTGGTGTAAAGAAAACTGAATTCCTTCTTTGCTGGTCACCAGCAACAGCCCTTMCAGCATAAGGCTCAGACCTGGCACAGGTTCCCACCCTGAGTCATGTATTTAGTAAACATTTAATTCAATTTGGGTATTCACCTAGGGAGGAGATTAAATGAGAGAGGTCAAGCAGCTGCTGAGTGTTGAGTAATTCTATACTTTGGACATGTTGAGATTTTAATAAACATCAAGGTAAATGGTTTGAAATTGGAGCTGGGGGTTGAGACTCCAGAAAGAAAGGGTTCATCTTTCGGTTTTAATTATGCAACCAAAGAGACCTCTATCTTCGAGTCCTGCGAGCCGTAGGAAGGGATAATAAGCTGTGTTCAGCTTTGATTCTGTATGKGAGAATATCCTTCAGCTACAGACTAAAAAGACAAATATCTAAAAATATTTTAAAAATTGTTTTGGAGGCTACTGACCTACTTCTGTAAAGAGCCTGCAGTGTAGGACATGTTCAGGATTTTTAGACTGTGTTACCTAGTTAAAAAAAAAACAAGACTTGGGTGCTGTGTCTGTGATATCCTTAAGCCTGATTTTGTGTGTGTATTATCTTTAAACTCGGCCTTTTAGTTACATTTGTATTAACAAATACGGATTTGGATCAATAATTCCATGTTTCTTATTGCACCATTCCCTTTCCTGTGTTGAGGAACACAAGGGTGGTTTCCTGGTGTCACTCAGGATGCTGCTGCAAAGGTCAGTGTCAGTTCTGGGCTGTGACAATTTTTTTGCTGTGCCAGGAGCTGGAATCCTGCACGTGTGGGCACAGGAGCMGTTTGTGTTCAGCTGCAGAACATCCTCAGCAGTGAGGCCAATCCATCACCCACTTAGTGAGWGAGACCAGACTTCTTTGCCCTCAGTTCTGGAGTTTTGAAACAACTCCCCCTCCCATGCTGCCCTTACACTGGGAAGGAGCTGAGTTTGCTGTAAACACCTACAGAGCCCTTCGTTTCTGCTGCTCCCCATCTGCCCCTTAAATTCCTCCTGGTTGTGTTTCCTGATGGCCCCTCCCTGTCCCTCTGCCCTGGGTGGGTGTTTTTCCCTTAAAAGTCCCTCAAATGTGTTCCTCATGTGCYTTTGGGCTGCCTTGCTCTTCACTTGGGCTATATTAGTCCTTTGCCATCTGAACATCATCCTCCTCTCTCTTTTTACCTCTGGCTGCTCGCAGTCTTGGTGTGCAATTTGCAATTTTTAAGCTACAGTGACGATGGATGGCTTTGCGCCTCAGATCCGGGAGATCAGGAYGGCGCTGTAATAAAAACTGATGGGAAAATAATTTATTTTCATTTTCTTCCACACAATGAGATTTATGGGAGCTCCCCAGGTGTAACAACATCTGCCCCATGTGACCTTCAGCTGGAAGTGAGTCTCCTTTGGTTCACAGTTCAACCTTAAAGCGATGTTTTATTCAGTTCCAGAATATTTAGGATAACTCATTCCACCATGGGAAAAAAAAAATTGCATATGTAGTTCCCCCTGCTATGCATTTCTTCTGCTTGTAGATTCACTGTGTAGGTGACATGCAAGTAAGAAAAAACCATAGAGATTTATCCTTACTTTGTGTTACCTACAAAATACAGGCAGAAAATATGTTAGCTTGGTTCAATCTTTCTGTTTGTTAATAAAACTATTATGGCATCTCAGGATTAGCTCTTTCAACGAATAAAGCACTCCAAACACACTTACCCAAACTTACAAAATCTGTTTTGAGTGCTGACTTTGAAGTGCTCACCTTAATTACCATTCCAAGCATGCAGTAATTAGCAGGTGATTGGAGCTTTATTTTGTTTTGCCCAATCGATGCTGTTGCAATGCTGCTATCGGGGGTGATTTGTGTGGGCAAGGCTTTATTGAGCAAACAGAGCAGCAAGCACTGTCCCACAGGTCAGACCAGAGGGGTTTGGTGTGGCAGGACAGGCACAGAGTGAGCCTGGAGCTGTGCTGGTGTCACAGACAGACACCAGGAATTCCTCACACACAGACTGCACCTGTGACTTGCATTGCTTTACTCTGTTTGGAGTTTGATTTCCAGCTGGATACCTTTCTCCTTCACTAATATTTGCATCCTAGTTTTGAGAACAAGTATAAAATTAAAAAAAAAAAAATTATCTTCACAAGGTCTTCTAGCAAGAAGTTTTATGCTATTCCATACCATATAAAAAAATACTTACTTTTTTATTTTGGGTGCACTGGTGATTTTATTTGATGTGTTCTAATTCTCCACAAATGAGAAGCATTGACAATAATTACAGTTTTCTCCTTGATCTTTCATGCAATGTCAGTGTATCCACTGTCCAGCGTTCCCAGATTGAAGTCCACAGCTGGCTCTGGCCTTGTTCAGAGAACATTCCATGTTTCTTTGGCTTTCTTGCCATTATCTTGGGTTTGGACTCGTGTCACACTGAGCTTCTCAGCTTTGATAAAGGCACTTTGCACTTTATCACAGTCCCTATGTCAGAGGAGGCTTCCTGCTGCCCTGAGCAGTTAATTTGTTTGTACCACATGGACAAAAATCTGAATTACCCCCCAACCTCGTTGTCTCATGAACTCTTTATTTCATGGGCAC
This sequence comes from Malurus melanocephalus, assembly GCF_030028575.1. Taxonomy (NCBI): domain Eukaryota; kingdom Metazoa; phylum Chordata; class Aves; order Passeriformes; family Maluridae; genus Malurus; species Malurus melanocephalus. The sequence continues at coordinate 475,087 of NW_026623602.1, forward strand.
GCTGAGCAGCCCCAGTGCCTCTGGAACCCCCCTGGTCCCCACCAGTACAACTGCCCATTTATTCCCAGCTTCTGTGCCTTGCTTTTTAATAATTTTAATGCACACAGAGACCCTTTCCTTTTATCCTGTGAGTGCTTAGTCTTTGTAAATGTCTTTCGTGAAGGACTTTGCAAAAAGCTTTTCAGAAATTAAAACACACTGTAACAACAGGGTCACCTTGAATAATAGACTTACTGGCTACTTCAAGTACATGTTTTTATTTTGTGGTAAGACTGAATTCGATAGGCAACATGCCAGCAGCTTTTCACTTTATTAGGTCAATATATGTTTTAATCCTGATTCATATTAATCCCAGTTAAGTACCAAGAYTTCAAGAGTCTATTTCCTTTTCTCCTTCAGAATGCTTTTGAATATTGTCTCTGCCTGTGCCACCTTCTGTTTGTTTCCTGCTGAAGTCGGTTGAGCTCTGCAGTGGTTGATGCAGGAATGCTGTGCTGGTTTCAAAGAGCTGAAAGCAGCTGGGCAAAGTAACTTGTGAAGCTCATCCTGAGGCAGCACAAAAAAAAAAAAAAAAGGGCAAACTATTTGTCAGTCTGAGTCAGAGCTGCTCTTTGAATGACACCTACTGCATGTGATCTTTCTGTGATTTTCATCCGTGCCCTGAAGCCTCTCCCCTGCCTTTTCATTCCTGACATTTCCTCTGGCTCCCACCTGATTTAAGGGAAACCTCCAGAGTAGGAACTTACTGAACTCCAGTGTAATTATTTCCACATTTCTCCTGTGGCCTTAAGTCTCAGGGGCCTATCTGTTGCATCTTTATCATCTTTTTGCCCCAGATTGTCTRTGGCAGTTGTCTTTCTTCTGAAATCTGTGAAAACAAATATAGKAGCAAGTTGTTCCTCAGAAAGTGCCTTGGGTTGGATCTCATTAGTTTTTATTTATTGTTGGAAAGCTGGTATTTCTCTTCTCCGAGATCCTTATATGTCTTTAATCAGTCCTTATGCTGCTTGAAATATTCTTTTTTTTAATTATTATATCTAAAGCTGTATAGTATCTAAAATKACTTCTCATCACAACATGTAACTGATCTATATTAGAACAATTTCTCCTGCCAGTACACATATGAACATGCTTTTTTTATTTTGGTGTGGTTGCTTGTGGTAATGTTGCTCTTCTTAAATTAGTGATTAACTGGTACTTGCCTCCAGTCTCCTCTGCTGCTTATCCATTTGGACTCTACATTAAATTAGGATGCTGCAAAATTACTACCTGGAGTGTCCTTTGGTCAGACAAATTGTCCCAGTGGCTGGAAATTTCAGGACCTATTAATTTAGAATCAATATAGGAGGGTGTAATTATTTAGATAATTTCATGAGCATATCTTTTTCATTTCACTAAACAGAATTATCTTCATATGCCTGTGCAWTCCAGCAGTGTACATAAAATAATACTTTGATGGGCTYTATCAGCACAGCACATGCAGATTTGAGGATCACATGCACACAAGTGACTGGACCGTGCTACCTGTGAGTTCAAAAGCCTCTGGAAAATGCAGCCAGGATCAGCTTTGTGTTGTTCTGCTGCTTTTAACACCAAGAGAAAATATTTTAAAGTGAATTTGAATCAGGTGCCACTGCTTGGTTCAGTGCATCTTGCAGATACTTTGAGCTTAAAAATAATCTCCAGAAAGGAATTTTCAGCTGCCTTTACCTTTCTCTTGTGTGGCTGATATCGATTTTAATGATTTTTTTTACTAAAAGAATCCTCTTTTTTTTAATGATTCTTCCTTTAAAAGTTACCTGTTGCTGTCTTGGCTTTCAGCTGCAGCTCTTCCCATTCTGGAGTGAGGTGTGTGACCTTTGCTGAGGTCAGATTACTTTGAGCTTTATATCTCCCATGCTGGAGGTTATGTTTTGTGTAATACACAGGTAAGATTTCACTGCTGTGTCAATATTTATTTTCAGCTGGGCACAGAGCTTGCCTGTCGAATAACCAAAGTCAGCAGYTGATTTTCATGAGCAGTGTAGTTACAATTCCCCTTTTTGCTTACTGAGCTCGGTGTGTTCCTCCATCTGATGTTCAAACGCACTTCAAGCAACATTTAAAGATGGAAGGTTGGGCCTTTTTGCATGTTGATGTTTGTTCAGAGCAGTGACTGAAATCCCTTGACAGTGGGAGCTGCCAAGGAGCACCAGGCCTTTCCCTGGAGCTCAGGTGGGCACTGCCTGTGATGGGATGTGAAGTTTCTGGGTTGTTTTTACAGAGCCACCTCCTGCTCAGCCACACGAGATGGTCTTAAAACACATCTCTGTATTTTTCTTCTAGAGGGGAGAGGTGTTTTCTGCTTCCCACAGCAYTACAGATTTCCCTGGGTGGTCTCCTGGTGTGCAAATGGCAAATATCTGCTGTGATTGCTAAAACAGTTCTATCAAGATTATTAATTGCATAATTAGAACATATAAATAAAAGTTGTCACATGACTTTGATTCTCCTGCTGAAATTTAAACGTGTGATGATGTGCTCTGGTAGCAGTAAAAGCAATAATTGAACCATCAGACCACAGTTTCCTACAAACATATATTCCTTATAATTACATTTTTCCATGGCTTAAGAGAAAATTCACAGGGGGACAGTCTGGCTCTTTGCAGGGCTTTCTGCTTCATAAATCAGTGTCAGCATTTGGATTTAGGGGCTCATCAGCCCCCCGAGCCTGTTGTCTCCTAGCGGGTGTCCATGGCACAGAGAGAGATCAGGATCCAAAAATAGTCCAACAAGTCATGCCTTTTCCAGAAACAACAAGGAATGATGGCATTCTGGGGATCTGGGGRTGCTGGGCTTCCTTTGACTGAGCCTTTCTGGTTCACTCACTGGCCTTGCACAGAGGAACACGGAGATTCCCATCCCCACATTGCAGGTTTGATAAATGACAAATGTCCTGGCTGCAAGTCCATGGGATCAGGAAGGTTTCAGAGGGAAGAGCTCAATTCCTGCTGGTCTCCATGAGGTGTGGGGCTGCTGCTGCTTCACTGAAATCTGCCAGGAGGGGCAGAACTGTGATGCTGAAGGAGTAAATTGGGAGGGCAGCTCGTGTGTTTGGTGGTGGGTGGGTGGAGGGCTCTCATTTGGCAAGGAGGAGAAAGGAAGGGCAGATTTTGACCTCCATGGGAAGGGGTGAGCCCCCAGCAGGAGCAGGCACAGCTCTGGGGCAGAGGGTTAGGATTAGGGTTGTCAGGCTGCCCTAAAGAGCCCTCACAAGGTACCCATGGGCAGACAAGGGACAGTGGACAGTCAAAGCAAAAACACCAAACCGAAGTGACAAATTAAAAAAGCCTAGAATAGAGAAGGGGCAAAAAAAGAGGGAAAAAAGCATGAAAAAAAGTCATCACAAGAATATAGAACTAGTAAAAAAMCCCCAATTTTTAACATTGCAACACAAATAATTTAATGGTGAGTATTGGGTCTCATTCTTGTCAAGGAGAATATTGCATTATCTAGTCAGTAATTAAGAACACCTTTCACTGCAGCTCAGTGTGCAAGGCTCCTAGACTGCCAGCAGTAAATAATTAATGCTAAAGGAGTGTTATTTCTCTAAGTGATGAGTGTTTGTTTTCTCCTTCTTCCATTTATGGGAATAGGTGAGTAGTTTTTGTCTCACATCAACTTTAAAAATGCAAATTCTTTTGGATTAAAAATCAGTTTAGAGTTTTTCAGTATTTAAAATTTCATTGAGTGAGATTGAGAAAAGAAAATGCTRAGTGGAAATAGAAATCATGAGGGGAATCTATATTACCAAAACCAGCCCCCCATTTCAGTTGATGAAAAATCAGAATATCTGTGACTTATAAATTTATCCTGTAAATTGCTGTTCATTTTCTGGATGATTCAGCATTTGATACTTAAAAGGGTTTTTAATTTATTCTCCTCTGTCAAATCGACAGGAAAAAAATATGGTGAATGAAGTCTCCTCTTCTGTGGCTTGGTATTTATTAAATATTTAGGTTGCAGCCTGTTGTTCTGGCTATTTGCACCTGTGCCTTCAGGGAAATATTTTTCTWAATATCCTCCAAGACTTTGTAGCCACAGCCAGGTGAGTCTGGGTGCTTTAATGGATACRCCCATAGAACCCATGGTAGTTATTTCATGGGCAATGCACTTTTTTTTGCTTTTGCAGTTTTTAAATCATCTCAAAGCACTTTCTGCTGAAGGGAAAGAGAAATTATTTTTAGATATTTTTTTAATGCAGAAGTTTTGGCAAATAAATTAACCTTTCAGTCTTAAATGATGGTATGCACTGTGAAGTTTCTAGAAAGGAGTGCATCTACTGCCTTAAGTGACTTCAGAACAGGATGTCTGAAATAGCAACAATGGCAAGCAACTGCTTTGCTCTTGCTCATTAAAGTGTTTAAATGCCAGAATATTCCCTCTGAGTTAATGGGCAGGTTGGGGTTTATGGAGCTCCTTTGGTGTGCAGTGGCTCTCAGGCAGCAGAGCACCCTGGGGCCAGCGGTGTGGTTTGGCTGTCCAGTGCCATCCTTGGGGTGAGGAAAGCTCTGGCTGTCCTGCCCCATCCTTGGGGTGAGGAAAGCTTTGGCTGTCCTGCCCCATGCCCAGGGTGAGGAAAGCTTTGGCTGCCCTGCCCCATCCCTGGCATGAGGAAAATCCCTGTGGCCATGCAGAGCTGAGGCTGGGCTGCCCTGTCCTTGCACCCACACTCAGAGGAGTTGTGTGTAGGAGTTGAGTTGTGTGTAGGAGCTGTGTGTAGTTGTGTGTAGTTGTGTGTAGGAGTTGTGTAGGAGTTGTGTGTAGTTGTGTGTAGGAGTTGTGTGTAGGAGCTGTGTGTAGGAGCTGTATGTAGGAGTTGGGTGTAGGAGTTGAGTTGTGTGTAGGAGCTGTGTGTAGGAGCTGTGTGCAGCAGTGCCCCCAGACAGTTCCAGCAGCTGGGTTGCTTTTCTTGCTGAATTTCTGATGCCCTGAGTGTTGCTCCCTGTGCTGTGCCCTGTGCATTTTCTGTGTAATTGCTTTCTCCCTGTGTATTTTCTGTGCAATTGCTTTCTCCCTCCCTGGCTGTGGCACTCTGAGCCACTGGGGCTGGGCTGTGTTGGCAGCGCTGCCCGCAGCCTCTGGGCATGGCTCCCACGCTGTGCCATTGCCCATGGCCATGGATCTGCCCAGGCAGCCTCTGGCAGCCTCTTCATACACTTCAGACAAGGCCATTTTAGAGCCTTTTTCCCCTTTTTCTGTAGTGTGAAGAGTGAAAGTTTATAGTTGATGGTAGGTTAGTTCTGGCTCATCCTATAAATCCTGTGTGGTGATCTCTGTGAATCTGATTGTTTAGACATTTCTAGTCTTTTCAGTAATCAAATGTAAACACATTTGGAAGAAGAAAATCTCTTTTTCATTTGTTGGTAAGTTCTTTGAGAGCAGTGATCATGATGAAGACTTAGTGCTTTTCAGATGTCCTGGTGAAAGATGGTCGTTACTAAATTTGAAACCTCAGTCTCATCAGCAAAAATAAAAGATTTCAATGTAAGTGTGGAGAGAGAAAAATATTACATTTCCTCCTTTCTTCTTTTCCTGCTTCCAGCAGGTCCTTTGCCTTGTTCAAGAGATCAGTGTCTCACTGAGCATATGGCAACAAATCTGTGGAGCTGGTAATCCCTGTTAAAGCAGAGGCAATTTCCAAACCTTAGGTTCCCTGATTTATGAGGCAGAGTGTTGCTTTCTCGCTGTCTCCTGATGCTCACATCAAACTCTGCCTGCACAGGAAGGCTTTGTTTCATCTGGAACGTTTGGAGCCTGCCTTCCCCCGGTGCTGGAGCAGCGTGTGCCATGAATTGACTCTGGCAGAGCACCGCTGGCTGGAGCTCAGTAATGTGCTGGTGCCTCAGAGCTGTTGCAGTGAAAATGTGTTATCCCTCACCCACAGCAGGCAAAGGTCAGGAACGGGTTTAGCTGTTCTTCCACAGGCTCCTCTGTCGAACACAGGGGTTTTTCCTTCCTGTTTCTGAGCAGGCTGCTCCGTTTGGTGGTGGGAAAAGCCAGCAGCCTCTCCTCYTTAAATAAAAGAGAAACAGAAATCTGTGTGATTTCCAGTTGAGTCAGCCCTCCCAAAGTGGACTTGATGTGATGCCTTAGGATTTTACCTTCTCTATTGTTCACATATCTACAATCCTATGATTCTTTAGTGGATAACTCCAGACTCCATATACTGTTCTAAGCTCCTGCTCTCCCATTTTGACACAAAACAATTCCTCTGCAGCCCCAAACTCAAGGACACCTCTCTGGGCCAGGCCCCAAGAGATGGAAACAACAGAGAACTGGGGATCCAAGTTGGAGTGAATGACTGCATTGGCTGCAGCTGCAATTGCAGGATTCAGCCCCGATGTGCAAATGGACAAAAGTGAGAAAGGGTGAAAAATCCGTGAGCCATTGTCCATTGTGGGTGTGGGACTGCCCTGAATGCACCTGAAGGCCCTGCAATGAACAGAACTGCTTTATATTCTCTGAATTTTGTCCAGCCTCTGTTCTAGGTGAGCCAGATCAGGCATCAGATGAGCACAGCTGAGCCRTGGCTGTGCTGTAGATCCCTGATGATCCCATATGATCCCAGATGATCCCAGATGATCCCATTGCCACAGCAGCGAGTGCACGGTGCTCGATGGTTTCATTGCAGCATCTCATGTGCAGCAGAGCTGTCTCCCAGCTGCCAGGCTGGTTTCTCAGGGCAGTATCATCCTCAGTATCTTTCTGGCAGTATCTGTTTCAGCATCTCCTGTGCAGCCTGTTCCTGAGGCCTTCAGCTGGCAAATGCTGTTTATGTGAAATGTTGTTTGTGTTTGTTTTTGGAGCAKGGGTTTTAGAATAGTAACAACAAAACGCTGGATGAGGTATTTGAATTTAAGTATTGTTAGGAATAGACAGTCCCTCTGAATCTATGTGGTCTGGGGTGTTTTTTTTTTTCTTTTCTTTATTAATACTTACTGTAGCTTTTTAATAGTGAGCCACAAGTGCTAAGCTGCAAGACATGGCTGGTACCAGGATGATCCCATTAATGCTCCATGAGAACTGCAGAATCCTCTGTTTGTGTGTGGTGTGAATAGTTTTGTTGCTCATTATGAACTTGTAATGATGTCCAGGTAAAAGCAAAGAAAGTGTCTGTGACACTGAGTGACAGGAGCAGAGTCAGAGTTCYTGATGTGACAGTCCCCAGTGCAGATATCACCACTTCATCCCAGTCCCATACCTGGATTTCAGACAGAATCACCCTGAGCTTGCCAGGAGTGCAKCAGGAGACCACTCATCTCCCATTCTTGGCCCCAGAAGGAAGGAAGGAGGGGCAGAGCCCAACCTGGTGCTCACAGGGGATGAGGGAGTGTCCCTGTGATCCCAAAYCCATCCTGCTGCCCATTCAGGCTGTGGGACAGGGATCAGCCCCATGAGCTTTAAGCACAACTCTCTGCACTAGAGCAGAAAGGGTTAACTATTACTAAAACAGTTAATTTGATATTAATTTGAATCTCCCTGAAGAACTTCCGTAAAATTCTCATCACTAGAATCAAATCATTACCTGTGAATAAAGGTAATTCTCTGTTTGGAAGAGAAGCAGCAGCTTTAAAGCTCTCATGGATGTAAGAAGCTTGAAAACCTGAATGCCTCCAAGTTCCAAGGCTGAAAAAAAWTGATGAATAAGATGGTATAAAATTAATAATAAGATTTTCTTCAGAGAGCTCTAACTGATAAATTTTCATTTGTTTTTGATATTGTTGAACAATTAGGTGACTCTTATTATCTTTGCTAAATAATACACAAAGCCAAGTCCTCATTTCTGGGACTTTGAAGATTGTTAGACCACAACTATTCCCAAGATGGGATTGGAAGAGTATCTGGGAGAAATGTTTTGCTAAGCACAAATGTGCAATTACCAAAACATTTGAATGTAATTTTAATGTATTATTGAAATTTATTTTGCACTTTATTTTTTCTGTGCATCGTTCATAAGGTTTTATCTAAAATATTGATTTTTCTACTTCCTATACTAATTTTGGTTTTATTTTTCATGTGTGGGATAAAGAGTAAAAGTGACTTAATCCTCAAAAGCTGCGAGGAATGTTGGATCTGGCACTGAGAAAACAGTTGGTTTGCAGTGGGAATGGTATGGAAACCAAATATTTCTAATGCTTCCTAAAAGAAGAAAAGCAAGCAGCTGATGCTGAGGGGTTGCAACTTTCAAACTTTTTTCACAAACAACTCATTAAAAGTGCRTATGACATTTTGTCAGCCTTTTTTGGAGTAGCTTTAGGTTGGAATAACACATCACCTGCATAATTCGCTTTTCCACAGAGGAAACACAGAGCAGCAGAGAGAAAAAGCACAGATAAAACCTGCTGTAGCCATGATGTGTGAGTGGTTTGACAACACCAGAGTGAACCCACGGTCCCAAATTGTGTTCTGCTTTGGCAGTTCTGCTCTCCTGTGCTCTGGTGCCTCTGTAAAAATCAGACATGACCCAGTGCACAGGTTCTGCCTGAGAAAACACGGATTTTTAAAGCCCCTCTGTGGAGACSGCCTTTAAAGTTGGGATTGGGAGAATTTGCTGTGTTTCCCGTTAACTTGCTATAAAGTGTTCATGTTCATTTACTGAGCTCCTTCAGGCAAGCATCACAAGTTGTGTGAATTAAGTTTTACATGAAATTGGACTGGTTTGCTCCCAAGTTTTAACRCAGTTGCGATAGGATTTGGTTTGGCTTAAACATATGTTTGACATTTGTGGTAAATCTAATGGATGGTTACTGTTTTTATGGCAGATATCTCAGCCTGTTTTAGACCAAAATGTAAAACCAGTTTGTGGACATCCTTCCTAATCTCACTTTTGTACTCCTACAGCATTGTATGGATTATGATTAGGGCAATTCCCAAAACTCRAATGCTTAAATGTTGTATGGAAAGAGAGAGATCTCTGCTGTTCTTGCATTATTGGTCACATTTCTGTGACTGCATAAAAAATTTGTTTCTTTTCCCCCTGTAGTTTTATATGATGTTTGTATTCCTACTGGAAAAGTAATGAAAATATCTTTTAAATGTCTGGAAGCAAATATTAATGTTGCCCTAGCTGAGTGTTCCTGTGCTATAACTAAAAATACGAGCTAGGGAGCTTAATACCRTTGGGAAAAACACAAATAGTTCTGKTTTTTTCCTCAGTTGTGTYAGTTACTAAGTAAAAAATTGTATTTTGCTATGGAAATGGCCTCAGTGAAAGGTTATTGTAGGCCATAATTAGAACTCTTATTGATGACAGGGCTATGCTCAAAGCAGCACCATATAGGTATTGTGTTGGAAAAAAAGAAACAAATGAGAAAAAAGGAATTTTTCAGTGCAAAAGGGAGTCAGTCCTTATGATGTTTGTGACCCAGCAGTTTTGTTAAAGCCAGCAGTGGTTAGAGGCTGCCATGGCTTTTTGACTGRGAAATCTGGCAGGGGCCATGATGTGCTGCTGCAGTGGGAGCACCTTCAGGRCCATGGCAGGGCTGGGCTGCCCAGGTAYCGGCTCTTCACTGCTTGCAAACCTCACACATTCCTGGAATATTCCAGGAATTCCTCATGTTTACCCCTGTTACATCTGGCAGGAGCCCTCCGGGGTTCCCCTCTTGGTGTTGCTCGAGTCCAGCATCTTTGTCATAGCTTTATTAATGGGACAGAGCATTGCCAGCCCCAAAGGCAGACCCAGCACTTTGTCAGCAGCAGAACACGAGAGCAGGAGCAGAGATCCAGGCAGCTTTTCAGTCCCTTTCCTCTCCTGKAGTCACTGTGCTCATGTGCAGATTGGTGTGCTCTGAGCACACAGCGGTGCTGAAGCCCCCTCTGAATGGAAATCAAACAAATGTTCTCCCCTAACATTTCCTAAATCTTTGAAGTGGCACAAATGTTGTACTTCTACTTTGGAACAATGAAATTGTTTCAAGAAGATCTGTGGAAAATATAGAAAATACTGGATTGTGATTTGGGGATTTAATAATTTYTGTAGAAAAAAGACATGTATGTGTTGTTATTTTTCTATGTTCTTTGGCGAAAAGGTAGGTGAGGTTTCTGTCACTTTTTGATGCAGTTCATACAACTCAGGGAATTAAATTGCAAGAGAAAGGAGGAGTGAATGCACTAAATGGCACATGTGGCTCTCATGTACCACATGGCTTTTGGGTAGTTCTGCATTTTTGACTTGTAGGATGAGTTGCTGATTGATTAAATCAGTAGTTGAATCAGGTGAAATGGTGTCATCTCTGGTGCAGGCATGGCTTGGAATAAAATTACTTGCAGGGAAGGGAGAACATGMCAGGCTGGTTTATACAGGAGAGGAAATGCTTCCAAAACTCACAGTCCTCGTTCACAGCAGTAAAATATTTCTGTGTCRTCATTCTACTTTTTGACTTTGGGCAGTGGAACTCAAGTGTTGGTAGTGTTATTCTGGAAATAGAGTAATTTGGCAGTTCTGAKTACCCAAACCTGTAGGAATATGTCATTCAAATCATGTTGTCAGTCAAAATCCATCCAGCTGAATTGGGTTGGCTGAGGTCAACTTTTCTGTGTAAAAAAGAAGTTGGGGTTTTTTGTGTTTTGGTTTTGTTTCTTTTAGTATGATGAAACATCTGTTGACTCACCTTCTAACTATTTCTTAAAAATTTTTTGAGAACTTTTTTTCCCTGAAGTCAAATACAAAATTCAACAAATGCTTTTCAGTTCTCATCAGTGCCAGTTGGTTGAAGTATCTCCAGCACAGTCAAGTTAAATCTCCTTCCCTTCAACTTAAAATCTGCTTTACTCAGCTCAACTTCTGTAACCAGAATTTTTAGTTTCTTCTTCCCAGACTCTTTCAACTTCACCTTTGTTTCTGTATTTCATGTTCTCCCTGGACAGAATTTTCAGATGCTACTGAGGAGCACAGATGCCATTAAAAATAACGTAAACCTCTACAAAGCATATTATTTGCCAGTCCTGCCATTTTCTGTGCACATCATTTGATGTGCTCTGTATGAAATACTGCCCTTTTGGCTGACTTGGTGAATCTCCTTTTCCCATCACTTTGAGTGGTTGTGTCTCTTCCCATTTGGACTATATAGTCCTTCTTGTGTAATTTGGACCTTTGGAAGTTTCTTGTAAAATGTTTTCTTGTGGTGTCTTTTGCCATAAATGACAGCTTTCTCTTGGTCCTTCTAAAGTTCTTTCTTRTATTTTCTTTCTCTTCAGTGCAGCATCTTGAAATAGTTTCTGAGCTCCCCACTATGGACTTCTTGTGTTCACTGCCTCTTCTAACTCCTTTTTGAGAATTTAAGGCATTTTCTTACATTTCTGCAGTTTAGACTCCTTAAGTGAAACCAAAAATCCACTAAGCCAGTTGCTGGTGTTCCTGGGGGGCTGTTGGGTTCGAGCTGCTGTGGCAGTGCTGCAGAGCAGCTCCGGTGCTGACCCTTCCCCAGGTGCTCTGCTCAGGGGAGCTGCTGGGGGAGAGCTGCTGCTGATCCCACCCTGGCTGTGGGCTCTGCCCTGCCTCCTGTGTGATGGTATTTAATTTCCATGCATGGTATTTAATTTAAACACACATTGCTGTTGTGTTTTTCATCCTTTGTGACATTTCTACTTTCTTCCCGTATCTGCTTATATGCTTCTGTTTCTGTGCTTGCTGTTGCTACCAATGGCACAGCAATGCCAGGAATAATTTAAAAATATCCAGAAAAAGTCTGGCTTGAACCTCTGGTGCAATCTCTGGTTACACTTCAAGGAGCCCTCAAAAGATTTAAATTTAACTGAGAGATGGTGCCTGTTAGCTAAAGCTAAATTACAGGACGCACTCATACATTCTCCCTAACGCAGGAAATGGAATTATCTGATAACTCAATGTCTMAACACTGATTGCTGCTGTGCTTCCCCAATCTCCCTCTGCTTGTGTTGCACGTCCATGGATGGCAGASTGTGACACGAGCTGTCGCTGCTCGTCAGTCAGCATTAGCCCTGCTCTGAGTGTTTCCTGTAACAGGATTCTGCACTGGGGCTGGGGCAGCCTGGCCTCCTCCCCTGGAGGGTGTGCAGTGAGCTGGGGGTGATGTGACAGGAGCTGGGCACTGCCACTGAGGGAGGGACACTGCCACCGACTGAGGGACACTGCCATTGACTGAGGGACACTGCCA
>NW_026623602.1:487357-533937 GCF_030028575.1 Malurus melanocephalus
GACACTGCCATTGACTGAGGGACACTGCCACCGAGTGAGGGACACTGCCACTGAGGGAGGGACACTGCCACCGACTGAGGGACACTGCCATTGACCGAGGGACACTGCCACCGAGTGAGGGACATTGCCACTGACTGAGGGACACTGCCATTGACTGAGGGACACTGCCATTGACTGAGGGACATTGCCACCGAGAGAGGGACACTACCACTGAGGGAGGGACACTGCCACCGAGTGAGGGACATTGCCACCGAGTGAGGGACATTGCCACCGAGTGAGGGACACTGCCACCAACTGAGGGACACTGCCACCGAGTGAGGGACACTGCCACTGACTGAGGGACACTGCCACCGACTGAGGGACATTGCCACCAACTGAGGGACACTGCCACCGAGTGAGGGACACTGCCACCAACTGAGGGACACTGCCACCGACTGAGGGACATTGCCACCGAGTGAGGGACACTGCCACCGACTGAGGGACACTGCCACCGAGTGAGGGACATTGCCACCGACTGAGGGACACTGCCGCCAACTGAGGGACACTGCCACCGAGTGAGGGACACTGCCACCGAGTGAGGGACATCGCCAGTCTGGGGAGAAGTTAATAAAAGTGTGATGCAGGAAAAATGAGCTTGGGGATGGAGGAGGATGAGGAGGATTTCCCCAGCTTTGGTGGAGCACTCTGGAGCTGCTCCTGCCCGTGCCAGGCACCCCTGGCTGTGTCTGTGTGTGCAGGGTGGCAGGGCAGGCTGGCACATTGTTTGATAAAGCTGCTGTCCCCCGTGCCTGGCTGAGGAAATGCTGCTTGTGCCATGCTGAGGATGGGTTTTGGTTTGATTTGTGTGGAGCCACGTGTGCCCTGCCATCTCCTCTGGTGGTGATCCTGACCAKCTCTAACAGAAAGTAGCTCAAGAATGGAGAATTTGCTGTAATACAGACAGCCTTCCCAACTGACCAGAATGAGGACAGGGCTGGACCAAAAACTTGGTTTTCTTTAAATCAACTTGTGATTTATTTTTAAAATGCTCAAACTGCTGGAGGAAGGTTTATTTGATTCTGCCTTGCTACTACATGCCACTCCTGGTTACTCACAGGTTCTTCTCCTTTGCTCCTGCTCTGCCCTGAATCTCTGAAAAGAAGAGGGAAGTAGTAATTTCCTTGGCTTATTTGTCTCTGCTGTTTGCAACCTTCTGATGTTGGACAAATTTCAGGAGGGGCAGACTAGAAAGCCTGTGTTTCTGAACATGAATTTTCTTTTATGGACAGATGAAGGGACTGAAGAATGTAATTTGCAATTAAAACCAGGACAAATTTACACTTCCGGTTCCCAATGAGTTCAGTTTTGTATTTAAATTAAAGTAATTTCTTAAAAAGAAGAAAGAAAAATTAAAAATCGTATTTTCCTATGAAACATAATTACTTTTAACTGATTTTAGAGGGTGACAGTAGCACCCTGTGACCCTGAGTGCTCTCTGCCAGCACACCTGTCTGGGTCCCTGACACGAGAATGAGGGGAGCAGCAGCCRTAGATTGCTTTGCCTATTAACAAAATCCATATCAGGAATTTYAAGTACCAGACAAAAGTTTTATAAAGGGGGAAAAAAACAACCCAGATGCAAGAAAAGAAGCTGAGAGGTGAGACTTATGCTAAAGATGTCCGTTCTTCTCATTATTTTTATAATATGAAACTGGTTTATACTTGTGAATTTTCTTTTGCATCAGTTTTATTGCAAAAGTTTTCCTTTACCCCACTTCTATGCTAAGTTAAGTGTAAAATGTATTTCTTTGTAACATGTTTTTTCATGCATTTTGTTTGTTGGGTAACTTTACAATGCTTTTCATGTAGTTTGTTTGATCTGTCGAGGTAAAAGCAAGATGGAAAAACGCGAAAGAAGGGTTGGTATTTTAATCTTCTTTGCTACTGAATGCAATTTGCTCTCACTGTGCTTTTTATTAAGAAAAGCTTAAAAAAAATACTAGCAACACAAATTTCCWGAAAGCTTCTCTACTTCTTTCAAGCTCTTTATTCTCGTTATTTAAAAAGGAAAAAAAAAATAGAAATTACGTGTAAGCATCATCAGCTTTTGTTCCACTCATCTAGAGCTYTGGTTTCTATTTTTTCACACACATCTGTCATAATCCTTTATTTTCCTTCAGTGCAAGAAGTTTTTTTGCAAGTATATCAGTAATTTTGGAAAGAAGAGCTATTTCTAAGGTAGCAAATACCTCCTTTATTTTTAACGCCTTTTGGAAATGAGGAGTAAATTGTTCATCAGAGTGTTCAGGAGCTGTTGCCTGGAAGGAAAGGCATTAGAGAACGAAAAATGAAGGAAAAGTAGAACTAGAGACTTTTTTTTTTTTTTTTTTTTTTTTTGCTTTGAGCTGCATATAGCATTTCCGTGGAAATTATTTGTGTTTTCATTTGTATTTGGATGTCTAACTGGTTTGAGTGTGGAGAAATATTTAATTAGGGATTAATGAAAGACCCTTTTATATGACAAATGAACATGCCTTCGAGCTAATTTCCTCTGTTTRAAACCCCACATTTCTGAAGTTTTAATTAAAAGTTTGAAAGAAGTAAAAGAAGTGAATACATTTCTTTATGGAAAAAGTATATATCTAAGGCTGTACACGTCTGTGCACCTTTCCATTCTGCTTCAGTAGAGTTAGTGAAGTTCTTCAGTGAATTTGTGCTACCTTTGGCTTTTCTCCAGCTCCCTGGCGCTGCAGTGAGGGACCTCTTATTTTTGGGGTGATTCTCTTGTTTTGTGAAGCTGTTTCCATAAATCCCAGTTTTTCAGTCCAGCTGGAGTTCTGCTCCTCACTGGCCATGTTTATCGCAAATACCCATTTGTGGGGCTCAGTGCCAGCTCTGCCCCAACCCCTGACTCGTGTTTGAACCAAAGCAGGGCTCAGAGCAGCACATGGGAGTAACCAGGCTGGATTTCCATTTTGCCAACCTTCACCTGAGATGACAAAAGGGGCTGTGCCATTCACTGCTCTTTTCCTCCCACAGCCCTCTCTCCCTGCCATTGAACATCAATGGGATTTGGAGTTCCAGTGAATCCTGTGTCACTCAGAAGGAATTTCAAAGGCATTTTTTTATAGGTGAAAGAGCATTCCAGAGCATGTGAGCTGTGATTGTCCRTGGGCACGAGCGCTGCTCACAGCCTCACTCTTCACAGGCCACTGGAGGAATCCGAGTGAGCCCCAGCAAGCTCATTAGTTAATTTGCTCCACAGAAACATTTATTTTCCCTACCCCCTTTTTCTCTTTCGTTTTGGTTGGTAGGGAAAMCCTAGGATCTGACAGTGAACTTTTGGTCTCAATAAAGCAGTTATACCGAGTTTGGGTGGAATTTCTCTGAACTCCGCTAAGAGGGAGAAAATGTGGAAAATGCTTCCTCCAAGCAAAATATGAACAAAATGTTGTGATTCATTAAACTCCTTCCTATTTGCCTGCAAGTGAGAACCTTACAGTTATTCAGCTGAACGGTGCATGGCCCTGAGGGGGCAGAGCCAACAGAAAGAGAGATGGCTTCGGTCCAAAGAGCAAAACGCATGTTTTCAGGGAAATCAGGAAATTTTGCTTCAGGCACATCCCTCCTTGCACAGTGAATTTGTTATGTTGGGATTTTGTGTTGCTGTTTATTTTGGTTTTAAATAAGAAACGAGAGCTGCCGCTGGTGTCCAAGAGTGTCTGGACGGTGCCCCACAGAGCAGGCCATCTGTCCCCCTGGACACCCCCTCAAAGATGGGCTCTGTCCACTGCATGCATTCTCTGATTCTGCTGAGAAGGTGCAGGGATTGTCTTGGAGTAAAGAAAAACAAACAAAAAAAACGCCCAACCCAATAACCAAGACAAACCTTTTCCTTATGGGGGGAAAGGCTGCTTCTCCAGACTGCCCTGTATTTGTTTTATATAAAGTTTCTCGGCTGTTTCACAAATTAAGTTGACCACCTACAGATGAACGTGSTTAATTCCAAGGGACACTGCAGAAAAAAAGTCCTGCAGACAGCACCACACAGGGAGTTTGCATGAAAAGTTAGAAACAGAAAGCCACTGGCTGCTGAGAGGACATGGAAAAAGAAATCCTGATGCCACATGGATCGACTGTGTGCTATGGGAAGAGTTTTGATTTAGCTCCAAATGGTGAGAGAAAGCCATGAGCACTGCAGGAGCTGCAGGAAGGRGCTTACACCAACCTGGAAAAGCTGCTCTGCTGCAGGGGCTCATGGCTGGCGGGTACCTGGCAGGAATTTCAGCCCCCATGAGCCTGCTGATGGTGTGAAAGAAAACTTGGCCAACTTGTAGCTCCTGCCCAGTGAATGGTGGAATTTCTGTGTTCTCTCTTTGCTGGGAGTCATCTGATAGATGCTGTTCCATTATCTTCCTTAGAAGCAAAGACAAAAACCCATCCTTGTTTTTTCATCACCCCTTTCTTTGTCTGCAGATCCTGTCAATGGAATCATCTTTGTGCAGGGTCTGCAGTCAGGTCATCGGATCCCTCTTAGTCCTCTGCAGATGGCAGCTCTTAGTTTATTTTAAGCTTTTGTTTTCCTAGATGAAAACGATTGTTCGGCAAGTTGAACTCGGGGTTTTAGAATGACTTTTCTTGAGCGCATTACAGCACCCACATCCTATTGAATCACACTGTGGAGGCTCTTGGCAGCAGCAGCTTCACATCTGTTTTACAATTTTTGAATCTCTCTTAATATAATAAAGATAATGTTTATGAGCCTTTAAAACTGTGGTGTGGGAAAGGGTCGGCTGACTGCTGAAAAGCTGGTGTGATGATGAAAATGAAATAACAAGAATAGACATGGTCTGTATTATAAAAACATGTCTGACATGAAAACAATGGCTTCTTCTAATCCTTTAAGGCTGTGGCTATGGCTTGTCCTGTAGATGCTGCCTTCAACTTCATTTAACTTTGGCTTGAAAAGGGAAAGACTTTATAAATACAATAAGTTGATCTTTGGTGGGATAACTYGTGGTGCCATGCTGCTATCAAAGGGAACCAGGACCCCAGAGYGTTGCTGTAGGGCAGCTTCTCAGCCCTGCAGCTGCTGGGAGCGTGTCCAGACTCTGCTGAGTTTGCTGTTCATCAGGTGGAGGAGAGGAAGACACTCAGACATTCAATGAGCAGTGAAATGGTGAATGTCAGATAATTTCAGTATGGGTTTTTGATGCAATGGCTAATATTTGTGGATGAGGTATTATGAATTAACGATGGCCCGCTCTGCTGATGTGCATAGAAGAAATGCTAACTGGGTAATGCAAACCAGAGAGGTGTAATTAGCATGCAGCTAGGCTTCGTTAAAACATATGT
Organism: Malurus melanocephalus; assembly: GCF_030028575.1. Classification (NCBI taxonomy): domain Eukaryota; kingdom Metazoa; phylum Chordata; class Aves; order Passeriformes; family Maluridae; genus Malurus; species Malurus melanocephalus. The sequence goes on from NW_026623602.1 coordinate 492,692, forward strand.
GAAGGAGTCATTTAGCTTAGTAAATGAAAACAGTTGTTGGTTCAATAACTATTTCAGCAGTCCTCCCTCTTAACAACAAAATTTCYTTCCCTCCTGTGTTACATTTTCAAGAAAATATTGGGAAAATTTAATTGTATTGATTGTCCTGTATTGATGGGCCTGTTTACTGTATTTCACTCGTCAGCTGCTGCAGTCAGTCAGTAACACCCACTTTCTCATGAACTGATTAAAGAACAAAGTTCGTTATTCCTGAACAAAAGGAAAAACTTTTGYTTGAAGTCCATGTTTGCCAAAATAAATTCTCTCTGTGTTGATGAGACATCCTTTCTAAAAAAAGGGAAATTATATGCTCTTATTGGGAAGAAACAGTCAGTAAAAATAGTTACCATGTCCTAATACTTCATGGCAGAATCTTTTTGGTTTTCTGAAGGATTTCTCAACAGCATTTTGGGTGAGCACTGGCTGTAGCTGTAAAGTTTAGAGCTTCTCATGTCATCACTCTCAGTTACCAGGCTGCTGAAGCAGCTGAAGGTTGGATCTCAAAGTGAGTTCAGGGACAGTTCTCTACCTTCCTCTGTTGAAGAATGTCTGAAAACATCTTATTTGTGCAGAATAATCTACTGAAATGTTTTTCTCTGCACCAGCTGAAGATTTCATTCTCATCTTGTGTAAATAGATTGGCAGATGTGTTGGAAGGGTTTTCCCTGAGAGAAGTGGAGCTGTTTTCCCGAACAGCTTGTTTTTTTTTCTTGCATTTTGATATCTGTCTCACTGTCTGAAAAAAGGTGTGACATTCAATGCTTGGCTTTTAACAAAACTGAGCCAGGATAGCTATGGTTTGCCAGAATGATTTCTCTCAGGAATATGTTTTTTAAATTGCATGTTTTTTACCTAAAGGAAAAATAAAATGTGGTTGAAAATATATGTAAAAAAAATGGTTCATTTGAACCATGAGAGTCATTCTGACACAGTGATTTCACATTCTGTGGCATTGCTGCTGGTGCAGCGTTTGRCTCAGTGCTGCTCTGGGCTGGCTGTGTGTGCAGCCATTGCCAGTGGGTAAAAAGGGATGGATCTGGAATACAAAACCCCAGGGCTCTTTTTGAAAAAGCCTCATGGAAACAGAGCTGAATGTGTTTTCTGTCAGGTGTTTTCCACAAACATGGTAAAATACCACTTTCTGTATCCACGTGTAAAGATATCACTTGGGTGATAGCTTCTTAACCTTTTGAGAAGTTTGAGTATGGAGTGCTATGATTGTTGCAGTTCTGTAATGATTATGGAACACTATGATTATTATGGGCTACAAGGGGTCAAGGTTTGGTTATAAACATAACACAATTGGAAAAGTTATTTGTTTATAGCAAAGTATCAGGAGCAGGATCTGAGATGCATTTGAGGTAAACAAACAATAGCGAATCTCTGAGGTTAGCCTGCGGCTCGGAGTCATCGTTTCTCCTTGGGATCGCCCCCGTTGTTTGGTAAATTCAATGTTCTTTCATGTTATTGGCCGAATTGGAAAGTTGAGAAATGTGAAACTGGAAAGATGTTGATGTTCTTGACATAATAGATGATCTAACTCGCAGGCTGAGGCCAGCTGGGACAGCAAGTCTGCTCCTGYAATTACCAATTGGTTGGACTTGCAGGCACTGCCTTGGCTGTGTTTTACAGTTCAGCATCGAGTACTGGGTTCTGTTTTGTAGCTTCTTACTTAGGTWAGCATAAACACCTCACTGTCACCATTTCTGGAATTGCTGTCACCATTTTTGGAGCAGAAGTACCTGTTTAAACCTTTCTTTTGAATGTATACACCTGCTGCAGCCACAGTGTGAGCACCTGACTCAGGTGTTTCCAGGTCCTAGCAGAGAGTTATCAATAGAGGGGTTTGAAACACAGGATGAGCAGAACTAAATAATCACCAGCTTCTAATGGCAAAGCCACCACCTGTCCTTTCCTTGCAGGACATTGCATTTATCAGGAACAAGCTCCATCCTTCCAGAGGGGCTCCAGTAGGGGCAGAGGTCTGGAGCTGTCAGATGATAAATGTTCCTCATTAACAGGTGGCTCCCAACATTTGACATCCCTGCTGAGCAGAGGGTGCATTGCCCATGTTGTGTCACAGACCACCARGTGCTAGAAAAAGGAGGTAAAACCAACAGAAATGTGTCATTTTTTTGCTTTCCGTGGTGGCAATAACCTCACTGAATAAATATTGAGCGAAACCAGACACCGGCACTTTTCTGCATGAAGACCTTTACATTTCATTGCTTCAGCTCAGAATTAATGAATAATCGTTGGTCAGTTATGAAAAACAATCCCTTCGTGTGGTGGTGTCACAAGTCTCCCTGAAGATCTGTGTTTCAGCCACTGATGAGAATTTCCATTGTTGATGAACGYTGCTCGTTTTCAGGCTCAAGGCACAAAAGATCTCCTTCAGAACATGGTGGGTGTTCCCTCAGGAGGATTCCCTGGCAAGTCCCTGGAGCAGGGCAGAACTGATGGGGACAGAGCTGGGCTGGAAGGAGGGAGCACAGGAACTGGCTTCTGTCAGGGTTTTATGTATTTGCCATCTGTACTCTGTGTGTCCCACAGAGCTGAGCGCAGGCAAAGGCTGCTCCAGCTCCTCGTGCAAATATCTCAGTCAGGAGTGAATGATGGTTTGGTCATTTGGCTTTTCTTGGAAGAGCAATAAAATAAATGGAGGGTCATAGGAATAGCGTGTCTGCATTAAAAAGAAAATTGTTTCTTGAAACCTGAGAGAAAGAACATTTCCTGAAAGTGTTCTAACAGTAAACGGCTTGGTTTGTGCTGCCTACTGATGCTCTCTGAAATTCCAGTGAGACAAGAGTGACATGAAAAATTAAAATAGACTAACTGGCATTGTTTTGCTAATGTATTATTAGTGTATATTAGTGTATATTAGTTCTTCTATTGTAAGTTGTGTTTCATTTATGGAATAGATTGTCTGTCTTTAAATAATTTCTTTATGGGTAAAAAGTGTCATAATTAATATCACTRTCACAGCTCTTGTTTGAGGTATCCAGTTAAACCAAACAATTACTACAGGACTATTTGTAAATTATAGTAGTGGCAGAAAAATCAATTAGATGCTTGTTGCAAAAATCATTACATTGATTGCATTTTATTTTTTCTTTCTTTTGCTTAATGYAGAATGGGAATGACAAGAAAATCAACTTACCACTCTAATAGTTTTCTGTAGGACTAGCAATTATACTTGTTACTGAATTTATGATCTCATTCACAATTTCATTATTTTACATTTCAGTACACACAGCCAAATGTGATAGCTATGAGGATTGTGAGTTTATGGTCGTGGCWTTCTAGAATGTTGCTGCATTCAAATTATTTTAATTATTCATTCTGAAATGGTGACTGTTTCCAAGTTTTGGTAGCTACTAAGAGGAGAAAAATAGAGCTGCATCATAATTCATTTGAATATCTGATATTTTAGCATCTCAGAAGAGTTTGAAAGGAAACTGAAATGCAGTTTAATCATACTTGCTGTATCTAAGGATAGATATGATACTTAGAAAATAAAATTTGAAATGTGTATAACATTATGGAATAACCACATACTCCTGAATTTCACAGAATCATAGGGTGGCTTCTTTCCTTTCCTTCTAATGCAGAATTGTGTGTTTGTGAATGACTGAAAAGGACACGGCATTTGTCAGGGAATTGTGCCATTCCCGACGGCTCTGAAACCTCTGGGGTGCACAGTGGGTATTTCACTGCTCAGGGATGGCCAGAGGGAGCAGAGCTGGGATTTCTACTCTGCACTAAAGCGTATGAAGAGGTTAAGTAGAMCCAAATTAGTGCTAATTGAGCCCTTATTACTACACCAACTGTTCTCCATCCCAAATCGCCTCAGATCTGACACCTGAAGACTCACGTGAGCTGTTCCTCTGTTCCCCTACAGAACACAGGTAACAGTGAAGCTCGGTGAGTAACATGGCATAATAAATACTGCTGGATGGTATATGGAAAATAAGYTTCTGAATTTTGCTGCAAAGCCAGACTCATTTTCAGGGTGCCTTGGGGCTCTGCATGCTGCATCCTGCATCTCCATATCTGGATATAAGGTGGAGCTTGTTCTCCATGAAGGCAGTTGAGCTGTGGACCCCAGARTGCCCAGATTGTGCAGTCTCCATCCTAAGGGGGGTTGAAGATCCCACAGGATAATATCCTGTCTGACCTTGGAGCTGGCCCTGTTTTAGACTAGGGACAGTCGAGGCTTCTCTTCCATCCTGCAGGGCCCTGGGTGATGAGAGGGAGGAGGCACAAACCCCATCTCTGCTGGTTTTGGATGCAGTTCCGCACAAGATACCAGACATTTTTTCTGGCATAAGTATTCCACTGATCCAAAATAATTTTTCCCAGATATTCCTTTTAATTTAGTGTTATTTCTGTCCCTGTGAATGCACTTAGTTGAAAGTCATGCAATTAAACTGAGTCACCCACATTAGTCACTCCATTTTTATCACATGAAGAGATTTCCTTACATTTTCCTTTGCTGGCTTTGCTGTGACCCTCCTGACACATTTTCATTCTGAGAGAAACCGAAATGACCAGTGATCTTTTTTTTGTTTGTAATGCACTGGGGTTTTAATTAGTTCCTGAACTAATTAATTTCTGAACTCAGAAACTGATTTCTGAAGCAATCCTTCTCAGGCAGGATTACTGCCTTGCCCTCTCAACGCGCTTGGCTTTCGTTATGAAATAAGTTTTAATCCAAAGCGAGCAGGATGATAACTTTTTGTTTTTTGGAGTAGGCTTCCAATCCATCTTTCAGTTTTTCCGTGAGCTGTCTCCATGTGCTGTGGGAGCTGTTYAGAGAATGGCTCTGGAGCAGGATGGATATCTGCTCTGACGGATTGGGGTACGAAATGCGCCCGCGTTAGCGGGACCGCTGTTGTGGGATCACAGCGCTGCAATTACAGCCCTGCAATGGCATCTGGGACCCTGCACAGCCCAGGAGCCTCACACCATGCTCTGTGTGCCACTCAGAGCACTGCAATCCCTTGGAATTCCAGCAGGTACCTGATTCTGTGATTAATTGTGTAGGGGAGCAAATACCTGCGGGCGTTACTGAGGAATTTCTTTACTTGTTTGTACAGTCATCATTTCCAGTGGGATTAAATGGAGAGATGGGAGAATTTGTGATATTCAGGCCACATTCCTGTGTTAATGAGTCACCTTGAATGCAATTGCACTTTTACAGTATTTCGTTAWTCACCATGTTGCTGTCTGGTACAATGGCAGTGAAATCAAATCAATTTTGCCCATAGAAAGGTGAATTAAAGATGAAGTTTCATTGGAGTTGTGGTGTGGTTTGGTTGGTAAGGGTTTATTTGAGTTTTCSTGGTGCTCACGTGGCTCCAAGGGCTGGGTGTCACTCCAGCAGCAGGGCTCAGTGACAGCGTTCACACTGCTGATATCAATGTCACCTTTGAAAGCAGCCAGTCCCACGAGGGAGACCTTTCAGCTCGGTCAGACTAAAGCATTCCACAGTTTAGATGTTAATATTTCTGGCCCCCTCTGAACCGTGGTGCAATGCTCACTGGAGAGTGCAGTTTAATAGAGCATAAAAGGATCAGTGATCATGCACTGTTTGTCCTGCACGAGTGAGTGATCGTTCAGAGTTTGATACACAACACTGTGCATCTGAATTTTTGCTTAAATGGCATTAGTGTTTGTTCTCCTTTCCTGGTAATTGGAGAACTCTTGCATTAAATGATCGGTTTCAGCAAATATTTATAATTGAATGACAAATTAGTCTCATTTGCTTACATTTAATGGAAACGATGATTTGTTTCATAGATTCTGCTGTGAAATAGGGCTGGGGGACTTGGTTCTGGGAGGTGCAGAGGGAGTCAGGCAAGCATGAGGACTGCTGTCCTCGTGTGTTTTTTCCTTCTGTATAACTTCTGTAGATGAGTAGTGTTARTATCCCTCTTTAAACTGACAAAAATAAATGGTTTAGACTTTTTTCCTAGCTGGGTCAGCTGTGTGGTTCTGTTTCATACATCTGGACAGGGACAGTCCTACCCATAGCGTGCTTCCCCCAGAAATCCCTGTTGCGTGGCTCGCTTTAAATTTGTGTTAATGTCATCTTATTTACATTAACAGTGGATCTGTTCAATTCCTTCAGTGCTCTGGGTGAATTTCTTTGGATAGAGCCATGAATTTCTTTGGATGGAGCCTGCGTGGCCCATCCCACTGAGCATGAGTTTTGTGAGAGGATCTCAGTGCAGTAGCTCAGCTGACGGCCCAGCAGCTCTCCCGGTGTGTGTGGGAGCCTTTTCTGCATGTCCCCATAAATATTTCTGTGCAGATGTAAGTGTCTCCTGTGTGTCACCCTGGGAGCGAGGTGCAGATGTCTGCAGGATCAGTTTGCTCTGCAGCCCTGACTGTTTCTCCAGATGACTCGGAGCCGGTTTTCAGAGCGCTGCTGAACACGGGGGGAGCTGCTTGCTGAGGGCTCACATCAATAGAAAGAAATGTATTTTTGGTTACTTACTAAAGTGTGATTGCTTGAAGAATGAGTTTCCAAGGGAAGGGAAGCTGGAATATCAGTGTAATGGGTTGTGCAGGCTTCTGGCTGGAGAACTTCAGGGGTTGTTATGTGTGTCTTGTTTGCATTCAAGCACAGTGAGAAGAGCCCAGAGCTTTCTTTTTCTGCACTCTGGTGTTAAGAGTTCATTGAAAATGAATCTGAGGAACACTTTGTCATTAYGATAACATCAAGTCTACTCAAAATCTTCCAAAATATTGAAAGGATTTCTGGATTAAAACAGAACCAAAGCTGTACAGAAAACAGAGCAGGATTCTTTTACTGAATATCTTCTTTATCCTGAACTTGTACCACAGTGATTGTTTTAAAAATAAATTTCAGTAATTAATATTTGCATGTTGTACACGGTGAAAGTACAACGAGCTGAAATGGTAGGGTGCARGTTGAGCAAGTAACCATCTTAGAATTGTTCAATTTGAGGAAATAGTCTACGCAAGGATTCTTTTGTGGCTAGGCCTGGTTGTTTTAACCATCAGTGATGTGAAGAGTTGCCAAATGTGTTGTTTGTGATTCCCATGCCTTCCCCACGCAGAGTCTAAAGAGAAACAGAAAAGCCCCAAAGTAAATAGAGCYGGGTTTGCAGAGGAGCAGTTGTGCAGCTCAGCCCTGTGCATCATCAGCCAGGCAGGACGGAGCCAGCAACAGCATTTTGCAACAGATGCTGTGAAAATCAATTGCTTTAAGTGGAGATAGCTATTTAAACATCTTATTATTGAACAGAGTAATTGCAATAGATCACCAGATAAAGTAATAAAAATTATGTTAATGGTGTTGCCCTCAATGTAATAACGAACTGACAGCACACTCTGTTGGTGAGACCAAGCTCTCTGCAAKTTTTCCATGTATAAAGATGGTACATCACAGCTCTTCTGCATGAAAACAGGCAAAGTGCTGAGCCTCAGTACCTGATAGGAGTATTTTTATAATTTACTGTTAGAGGAAGAAAGCACAAGCAGCCTAACAGAGTGAATCAAGCTGTGGGGGTATTGCATGTTTTACCTATGATCTTTGTGAAGTATTTGTCCTCTCTGGTGACAGAAGCATCTTAGAGCCCATAGAGAAACATTTCCAGCTGCCTCACTCTRAAATAACTTCTTGTTATTTTGGTTTTGTCCCAGTGTGGCTCTTTCATGCAATTAAATTATACAATTAAATTTCATGCAATTAAAGGGGATGAAAGGGAGGATGAGGGGWAAGTCTGCCTTTTTCTGCTGGAATTTTTCAGGAATCCCGTCTTTGCAAATAATTTCATGGGGTCTAAAGTCAGACTAAACAGTGTATTAGAAATGTATCACTGTATGGAAGATTGCCCCTGCCCGGGTAAGCAGAGCTGGGATAGAGCTGCTCTTTGTTTGCTGCTCCTTCCAACCTTTCCCAGCGCTTTTAATTCTCCCCAGAACGCAGCAGAGCGAGCTCAGCTCCTTGGAAGGTTCCCCAGTGCCTGTCCCCGAATCAGGAGCGGTTTCCAGGCACACAAACACACAGCCARGACACACCAGGCTGCTGCTGCTGCCCCTAAAGCAAGGGAAGCATTTATCCTGCTTTCCTCTGCTGCCCAGCACTGCACAGCACAGCCTGGGTTTATTGGTGCCTGCAGTTGTCAGTCCCTTCCCTCCTACTCCCTTTTCRTTTTTCTGTGGGGTCCCTGCACCATCAGAGCCCTGATGGGAACGAGTGGAGGGAAGGGAAAGGAACAGAAAGAAAGGGGTTTTTATATTGGAAGGGAAGGGAATCTTGGGCAGCAGTTTGGTAGAGAGTTAAAAGATCAGACAATAAATTTACTTAACAGAGACTAATCTACTGGGACTGAACTTCATATCCTGTTTTGGGATAATATATTTCCTTCTGTGCTCTGGAATGAATCTGTCATCTCGAGTCTAATAATGAGAGGCAGAGGATTTTTAATCTCTGACCCCCTTCCATATAATTTAATAAAAGCTGGTTTCTTTATTTTATTTGGAAGCTGACTTATTAAACTTGTTCTTAACTGCTCYTCTGAAAAACACATCTCAGGATTTTGTGTTTTCAGGTTTTTAAAAATGGAATTGGGGTTTTCTTTAACGGAGGGCAGTAATGTAATTGCACAGTATTCGTGATGGGCCCCATTTTGGAGCAGGGTTGTTTATCTCTCAGCATCTCTGCTGAAATGCAGGGATGGGAAGCAGAGTCAGGCGCTGTTYGCACATTCTTGGCTCCTCATCCTCGCCGGATTCCATCTCACTGGGGCAGACACCGATGGAGACCCAAAGCTGGTGTGTGACTTTCTGCAGCRCTGAATGATGGCTGTGTGGGAAGCTGAGCTTCAAATGTGGTCACCACATGCACAATTCGCTCCGAAATCCTGATCCTCCCCCCTCCAACAGGCTGCTCTCGGGTGGCAGTGGCCTCCACTGCTGAGGAGGTGCCACACCATGACCTGACACAGGGACTTTGCCAAGCCCCTCGATCCTCTGCAATTTGTTAGGAAAAGCTCTCCTCACCCCTGGGCAGCCCCCAAACATTATAAATCACTCCGTGGGCCTGCTGAAAGCTGCTGCTCCCAAGGAATGTGGTGGCAGGTCACGCTGAGATCTCTCCTTGCTCTGCCTGGTTAAGGAAGCGTCAGTAAAAGAGCAAACAACAAGGCTGCCTTCCCACTGGAAATTTAGAAATAGAGTACAAAGGGAAGAAAAAAACAGGAAACCTYTTCCTTAAAGGTTTGTCTGAGATTTCAGTCACTTTAGGGCTGGTGTCCCCTCGGGGCCCTGTGCCAAGGATTCCTCTGGCAGCACTCGAGGCTCCTGCAGTCCCTGCTCACCACAGCCCTGTGTCTGTGAGATTCAGGGCACTCCTGAGATCCTACACAAACCTGTTTACCATGGGCTTCCTAGAAAAAGCTTTTTCATATTACTTCAGCTTCTTCAATTTTACTTTTTCCTTTTTTYTCTTTCCTATTACAAAAGGACTGAACATGACAGGGAAGGATTTCACATTCATCACAGTGAATTCTAGAGGCTGAATTAGAAGAAGTAGTGCTGGCCTTGCAAGTAGCCATTAAAATAAATTCTTGTATTTCTGTCCAAAGTAAAAGTGTAGTTTTGACAGTGATTAAGAACTTTAACACTTCCCAGAAGTTCCAGTCTGAGCAGCCAACTCCTAAAACTCAGTGCTGAAATTGYTACTTTCTTTTTAACCTTCCAGGTTGCTGTGTCCTGTGCTCAGTTCATGGTCTGAACACTTCGGCTCTGCAAATCCCACTGAGGTGTGGGGGTGTGAGCACCCTGCAGTGGGATTGCACATTTGATGTCCTTTTTAAAAAGGGACTTTGGAAAACCTGGACAGCACTCATACAGCTCATTCTTCTCAGTTTGAGTTCCTAGCATCAGCACAGAGGCCAGTCCTTTCTTTTTGAGAGCTGGAACTGAGAATTCTGCAAACTCATGTGCAGGTGCTTGGTGAAGAGAGTTTTGGGTTTGCAAYAGCTGWAGTGGAACTGTGCTGCTTGATACCYCACWCAGTMMTAGTGCTGGGGACACATGAACCAAGTGTGGCTCTTCTGAGATTTCCTAGGTGACTTTTTTGTGGCTGRTGTCAGATTAGTAAATTTAAAAAGTCTTGAATTTAAAAACAGAATYAATTTAGGGATGGCAGTCCTCTAGGGATCTCGATTAAAATGGGAATATTTTGTTACAATCCTTGGTTTCCATAGKAACAGCAAGTTATAGGCTCATCAGATTCTTGGTCTCTCTTGCATCCCACTGTTGCCTTGTTGTTGAACAGCTTCCCTCTYCAGAGCAAAACCCAATAACTCTTATTTTCCTCTAGCTGTAACAGGGCCAGTAATTAGAACAGTAAATTTTGTCCAGTAAATAGGGTATGTACTTAGCTGTGCTAATGTGGTTTTACAGCAGAAGAAAAATGGTGGCAGTGGCAGCTTYAGAACTGATACGGTTATTTTTGTATAATTTAAACAGCAGTTATGGAAAGAAAGTAATAGTTTGGCTTCATCTTGATAAATAACACATTATGGATGCCTCTGTAGTACTTTGTCTTCAGAGACACTTATTAAAATGTTTTATATACAAAGAAAATTTGCTCCTTCATTTTGATTATAAGTGGAAGAAAAAGCAGATAGATGAAAATTGACTATTCATGGGAACAARAGTGCAGGTTGAGAGATAAATGGTGTTTCTGCCTTGGGAAAGGTGATTTTCTGTAGCGTGGAGACAAGAACCCTGGACTAGAACATCTGGAATGTTTGGCTTATCCCCATTAATCTTGAAAGTCTATCTTGTGACTTCTGTGGATTTATGGTTTCCCTCCTTTTTAGCACTCTGAGTCATTAGATTGTCTGCTTCATTATACACATTAGTACATCGCACTCCATAAATCCAAACTGTAGCTCCTATTCTCCTGAATGTGGCTGTTATTTCTGGGTTTGCTGTCTGTGTGCATTCATATCCTGKTTTTTTCCCCCATTTTTTTGAAGGTTCCAAACTTAGCTCTTTGCTTAGTAACAAAGACCTAAATCCACATCAGTGACCTCAAGGGGGTCTGATGCTTCACTGGGAGCAGGCAGAATTTCAAATCACATTTATGAAGTATTCTCTGGACTGTTCCTGGATGGACAACTTACTTTTTATACACACTCTTTCTTTAAAAAAAGATTTAAAAATTAAAGAAAGGGATGACAAATATCCTCAGTGGAATGGGGAGCACAGCACCCTGGTTCACCTCTGTGGGGTGTCTCCAGGTCAGGTCCAAGAGGATTTTAGCTGGGCTCCTGGGCCAGGTGTTTATATGGTTTGTGCTTGTTCTGTGAGTAAATAAATTACTTCAGTCTCYAGGACTGTCTCCAGGGCCTTTCAACAACACTATAAATCCTTATTATCCAGACAAAATCAAAACTTATTTCTAGTAGAAAGAGCAGGTCTTTTGTTTCCTTCTYTTTTTCCCCTCAGATTTTTTAAAGACAGAAGAAGCCAGGCAAAAATGCTTAAAATAGTAAGACAAGCAGAATTTGTTCAGCTCCATGCCTTGGTCTTCTGTAATTAACTGGGTAACACATGAGGATTTTCTTTTTGTAGAGGAAAATAWATGTGAGTGACTCAGCATTCCTGGTGTCCACCACAAGTTCTATGGAGGACTGAAAAAATGTAGTTTTTGATGTATTTTATTTAGCTAGAATGTCATCTTAGCATCAAGCTTACTTGAGTGACTCTGTGGCACGAGAGCCAAGTGGTTTTTGATTTCTGGTTTCCCCCTGAGTAGGGAGCAGGAGAAGCCAGGAAAGGTTGATGGCTGCCTGGTGCTCGATGTCACTGTCTGTCATTGGTGACATCTGACAGATGTCACTGCTGACAGTTTTTCTCTGTCAGACACACTTTTGGGCTGTTCTGATCTGAATTTTTAAGTTCWTGAAACTGTTTAAATAGCAATAAATCATGCTTCAGGCTGGCCAGAWATAAGAGTTCATGGGCTAAAGTGTGAGTATTGGAATGGTGAAATACTTTGCGTATCTTTATGAACATTTTCTTCCAGAGTTTATATTTGATGCATTCTGGGTGTGTTGCTCACTAAGAGGTTTTATCATTTTGGTCTCTAAGTCTAAAGGAGGCAATAAATCTAAAAGTCTGGGCAGGTTTGTAGCTCTGGAGCTGAACTTCTTTGGAGGCTCTTCTTTATCAGGGTGTAACATACAGAAGATGATCTCAAACCGTGTCAAACACGTGTTTGGGCTGCTTTGTGTCACCTCCCCAGTGTTTGTGACAGAATTCATGTGCCTGCTGCATCCTCAGGCTGTAAGCAGGACTGAAAGCTAAGCTGGATATCTGAGTTTTTAAAATTACAGATTAATGGTTTGTGGATCTGTTCAATAACTAAAAGAGACAATCCTGTGAGCAAAACCTGGTGCTTGCAACAACCCCTTCAGCCCTCGTGTTACTGCCTTGTGCTCCTTGCAAGATGAAGAGCTCTCGGCACACCTGTGAGGGAAGAAGGAACTGTGAATTGTCAAAATAAAGAGACTGACCTGGTTGTTGTTAAATATTCCTGGCCATCCAGACAGTCTTAGTTCTCTTGATTGATTTTTTTTCTTTGATTTAAATTATTTTCGTTAAAAACGTTAAATTATTTTTGTTAAAATAACAGGAAACACAGTGCAAATACTGACTCGGGAAGGGAAGGAAAAAAGATTAAGCTATAGCAACAGTGCAAGGCAGGCAGACAATAAACACTCTGTTGGTGTAAAAAAAAGATTTATGGAAAAGAGATAAGTAAGCACAAATAGCATATAACTAAGTTTAGCTGCTGTAGATATTACATTATTTCTGCAGTGAATATATAGTGAGCAGTGAACCTGTGCTCTCTGAGAACTTCCCGAGAAATATTTCAGCTGTAGCTCTGTATTTCAGTCGCTGCTATGAAAAAGATGCTTTTATTTGCTTTAATGTGGGAAAAACATCCATTTGTTTCATACCTTCCCAGCTACAGGAGTGAATAAACTTCCCTGAAATAACACAGCTGAAAAACTGGTATTAAGTTCCCCATCATGGTTCACCTTCAAGTGTATAAAATATAAATTATAGCCAAAGTAGTTCTTTTCAGCAGCTTTGGAGGATGTGATATCTGTGCATTACAGGGGAAGGTGTAATGTGTCCATCTCTGTTGCTCCATGTAGCTTTATCCAGCCACACTTGATCCATTAGAAACCATAGTCACTGGAAAAGTTATGAAAACATTGGCTAATATTTTACAGACTGGAGTTTATTTTTCCAAGGATTTTACCTTTCATTTTATCCCAGAGCCTTTCTTCAACAGGCTGGGTGGCGAAAATATCGCGTTACATTTGAATGATGGCACATTGGGCCCAGCTTTTCCCAAAATGTGTGAGGGATGGGCTTGGAGTGTGTGGCCACTGAGTCATGAACTGATTCTGGATTTGGGGAGCCCGAGCTGTGGTTCCTTCTCCAGGTGCTGATGTCCCAGTGGGTGCTGAGGCCCAGCTCCTGTCCTTGCTTTTTTTTTTCTGTTCTCTGCAGCTTGCAGAAAGCAAATAAAACAGTGATGGAAGTTGTGGTGTTTTGATGATGGTTTCTGTGGCTGTGTCTGAGCCAAACGTTCCTTTTGAGCTTTGTTTGGTGGGTCTAACAGTGTCTGGTGGGTGGAAGCTGGAAAAAGAAAAGGGGAGGACAGGGTGTTCGTTTATCTACCAGATATATCAACCTCATATGGTTATTTGCAAGGGGTTTTTCTCCTTGGCACAGCGAGGCGATTCATTATCTCAGAAATTCTATGCACTGTCAGTATTTTTGGATAGTGTGGGTAGACAAACACTGTGTTTTGTTCAGAGTGAGATTTCTAATAGGAAGGGGTGTATTTGTTATGAATCACAGATAGTTATACAATCATCTTGGGTATTTGAGGCTACTAGTAACAGCAGCAATCCCAAAATGTATTAGAATCTTACTTTTAACTCCTACCCATAGTCAAGACAGTTTGACAAGTTGGGAGGTTTTTTTAACTGCTATGACAAAAGATAGATGTGGAATGCCTTTCTTAACCACCAAGATGTTGTAGAATCCCTATCTGAGAGTTAGAGAAAGAGATGTTCACTTAGCACACGTATTCTTAGACTAAAATATGTGTCAAGAATAGATGTTAATTCAAATTACACAGTGCCTGAAGACAAGTACTAAAGAATTATAAATATTATTATTTGTTGTGATAGCCTAATTTTAAAGGAAAGGTTTTAATTTTTGACCATGGAGTCATTCGCAGCCTTCAACCAGAATGATATATGGATTCRATTTTTAATACTTGAAGTGCTTGAGGAAATACTTTCAACATTTAACTGTGTCAGTGTTGAAACTATTATTTGTGGAATATAATTGACTTTTTATTCCATTTGATAAACCAGACATATAGGTGAAATATATTGAAAAATGTGTTTATTGCCAGGGCAAATAGGAACCTTTGCTGTAGTGGAACCCCTTGTTCTTGAGAGTGAGAGTCCAGCCATGGTGGATCATGAGCTCTGAGGAGTTGCCAGTTGAATGCTGTGAATATTGGCTCGCATTTTTGTTTCTTAACCTCGGGAGATACAATACTCATTAGAATCCTTACTTAGGCAGAGTAAGAACTTGCAAATACATTGGTTTATGGCTTTTGGGTTTTGTTACAATGACTTTAATACCTTGGGGCCAGCAGTGGCTGTGAGAGACGAGTCCAGTTTCAGTCAGGGGTGGGCACTGTGTGTTCGCTGCTCACCCTCACAGCCTGAGGAGCTGTCCTGCCGTGAGCCTTCCTCCCGCTCCATCGGGGAACGAGCCCCAGCACCGTGCTGCCAGCAGAGAATAGAGCCACGGGGGCTGCTCCTCCTCACGGCAGCTGCAGGAGCCGGTGTCCGTCCCAGCAGGTGGAACTGGGCTGCTTTCCTGTGCTCTGCTCGGCAGCACCCGCGGGTGAGGAGGAGCAGAGGGATCGCTGCCCCCGGCTCCACGGCTCTCACTCTCSCACCGTGGGCACAGCGCAGTGTCCGGCTCCGCGGGCACCTCCACGGGGGTCTTTCAAACCTGCTGGAGAGGCCAGCAGCTCACAGCCCGGGCTCGGGAGTGGCTGCAAACGCTGCCGGCCGTGTGGGCCAGCGGTGGCTCCGGTGGGCTGAGGCAGCGATCAGCAGAGGGCACCAGATCGACACCGCTGCACCTGCGAGCGGGGCCGGGCYGGGCYGGGCTGGGCTGGGCTGAGCTCAGGGCTGTGGCCAGGCTTAACCCCGGCACTGCCCCTCCGTCTGCTGCTTTCCCGGAGAATTGGCTTCATAAATATTATTACCGTCTTAGACTTTGCTGTTAAAAAGCAAATTTCACGTGAGCGAGCTGCTCCAGTATTGCCTTTCCAAAGGCTGCGGGACGCCAAGGTATGGATACCAGCACACTCACAGCTTCTGGAAGCTCAGGTGATTTGTCGTTTCAACATTTGAAAACCAAGACAATTTTTTATTATTCTTTTCTCCTTTTTTAAACAAAGGTCAAAATAACCCAACAGGAGCTGACACTTTGGAGAGGTAGGATGGTATTAATTTAACATTGCCAGGGTTGCTGCATGAGGAAGGGTTTCAGAAAATGATCGAACTAAGCTCTCCTGAAGGCCCCACCAGCTTCTGGATTGTTTTTMTTTAAAAGCTGCAAAGAAATTTAAGTTTGTCAAGTTTAACACCTGAAAGAACAAGAATAAAAGGTTATTGAAAACAAATGTTTTTATTGGGAACACAAGTATTTATTTAGTGAAAGGCTCACAAGTTTCACTGGAAGGTGCCAGCCCCGTCCTTCCTTCCCCAKCACAATACAGCAGAATGTCCGCAGCTCCTGCTCACGTCTCCTAAAGACCACACCAGTGTTTAAGTAACAAAAGTTCTACTTTAGTGCAACAGAATGGTGGGGCTTTTTTAATACAAGGAAGGAAATKCCGAGTAGGTGAAGCTGGAGACATCCATCGTGTTTTTCAAGCTATACAAGTTTGCTTTAATGTTTTTACCAGAGTGCATCACCCCACATAATTTCTGCATCTTTTTATAGCTGTGCTAATGATGTTCTCATTTCTGCTGTAATCTRTTGCAGTCCTACACATTAGATTCAGTGATGACTTTGCAGAAAACACAGATTATGGTGTTGGCAGGAATTCCCTTCCCTGGAGGTACAAGACATTTGAGTTAGGTGAGGAGGGCAGAGTTTGCAGTTTTTCCTGGCAGGGGTTCAGTGCAGTTCTATATTTATTGTGACTCAAAAAAAGCCTTTTATTTAGTCTTTGTATGAAGTGCCTCTTGCCTGTCTTCTGGAATTAACGAAAGTTGAGAGCATTTTGTATCCTCAGAGATTTTACATTTTTCACTAGTGTATGTCAATGTGGCAGAAAATTTTGATTAATAATACCTGTGGCAGGGGGAATACAGGGCCTGAGAGAGTTGCAGTTTATTTGAGGAGAGCAGGATTAGGGTATCAGTTGCTTATCTGGCTRCTGCTACAGGGCTAAAGCAATCTATATTTAATTTACTTTTTCTGAGAATGATATGAAAAGGAAGAAATCATTTCATGGGCCAGACAAATGTGATCATGTTATTGTGATACGTTGTCATGGAAATGTTTTAAGAGACCAAACTTAGTTAATAATACATAATATTATAGATAATGCATTAGTTAAATCAATGAGTTACACAGGTCAGTGAGCTGAAACTGGTGTTAGAGGAAACTGAAAATGAATAATTTAAACTGTACTATATGTGTTTCATAAAGCTGAATATAGGCAGAAGAAGAGATGGATAGAAGGAAATGGAGACACAGATTATTTGTATAATTCATCCACCTGTTCCTTCCAGTAAATAAGAAAATCTGTTTTCAGCCCTAGATCAGCCTTCTTTACATAGATTATCTTCTTCTCTGCCTCTTTGTCCCCTCAAAACATTTTTCAGATGTTTAATGCCTCAGGAATTAAAAAATCCCCTGTAAGCAGTGTGTTTTTAATAACTCATGTGCTTGGCTGGGGGCAGCACACGCTGCCAGCTTCCCTCCCTTTGCTGCTGCTCCTTCAGGAAATCCTTCGAGCTGCGTGGCAGGGGTTGATGCAGGATCTGTGGGATGCTGAGCCTGGGGCAGGATGTTCTTCATGTCTGTGGCACTGGCAGCTGGGGCTGATGGTGAGGGGAGGGCTCCAGAACCTTCCACTCTGAGCTGGCCACCAAGAAATCGATTTTGTTGTAACTCCAGAGCTTCTACCTCACCCTAAACCAATTTTGTTCTTTCTTAACTGAAGTGCAACAGTTCAGTGCGTGAAATACAAATACTGCTCGAGGCATTGGTACTTCATCTCCCCCACCCTCATTAAATAATGTTTTAAAAGGACTCTTTGCCTGCCTACAGCAGCYAGGCTGCTCAGTCCTGCCTGGTGAAATGAAACAATGATTAAAGTAACCGGGGGTCCCCAATATCCTTCAGGGTGTCCCATCAGACATCAGCAGGGCCACACGGAGCAGATGAGGTGCTAAGTGCTGCTCTTCAAAAGAGYTCTGTGGAGCAGCTAGAGAGTGTTAAGTCTTGCAGACTTTTTTTATTAACTGCTTGTTTAGGAAAGYGCAGTGGTATTTTCTGCTGCAGCCTCAACAGCACCTCTGAATACCAGAAATYGAATAAAAACCGCTATTTCCTGCCTTCCCAAAGGAACTGCGTTACCTACAAACCTTGTTTACCTTTGGGCCATGATTAACATTTCCCCAAGARAAAGGATTTGGGATATTCCAAAAAGGAAAGGCAACACAATGATGCATGTGCTTATAGTATCAGTGTGAGAGGAGCAAACAAGGAAAAAATATTTCTATTTCTGTGATTTCCCATTTGTCTGTTTTGTTTGCCACTTAACTAGTAATGGATGGAATGAGAAAATTTTCAAACTGTGATTTTCAGCGGGGAATAGCAATAACAGTCAGATTTGTACATATTTCCAGTACATTTTTATGGTTTTTTTTTTGCTAACCCATAGCCTGATTTATGTGCCAGCAGAAAACATCTATGTAAAAGTCAGCTGTTTTTTTAATAAATATTGTTTAAGATGCCAAAAACTGGTATTTGCTAAGTGCCCAGCATTTAGGTAGTTGAGTTGGGATTAGTCATATCTCTCTGTACTGAATTCCAGTGATTTATTAGAGAAAAATCACATTGACARCCCCTGAGCTTGTGTGGACAGTTTAGGATTCATTCTTGCTTATGGSTCCCTAATAAATAGTGGAAAATCAACCATTGTTTCAATTCCAAGGGTAAAGCGCGTGAGTGGTGAAAAAAAATCTTTGCTAAAGGCAAACTTACTAGGATTTGTCAAGAAGTTTGTGCAAATGGCATTAATTATGAGGAGCATGACTTGTGTGTCATAGAGCATTTATGAAGWTGAAACAAACATTTCATTTTATATAAATTTTATACAAATTCATTTTTTATGAAATCAGCACCAGTGTTTCACACCTATTGGCCAGAGTAGAAGTTCTACAACAGCAGCATTTTTACCCTTTATTCTGATATTTCTACCCCACAGACAACAAAAAAACCCCACATGAACGAAATACAGATCAGCATAGAATGATGAAGGGATGCTCCAGTCTTCCTCAAAACCAGGGGCCAGAAAATGGAAGACGCTCGAGTGTCTTTTAACACTGAGCTCAATTCTAAATTTGGATTCTTGGGACTTTGTACAGGTGCCGCCTTGCAGTGGTTTGTTTTGTGAGTAGAAAGACAAACAGTTCTGCTGAATGTTTCCCTGTCATTTGTGGTTCCTGTGCGTTTGGGTGATGTAAAAATACCCCGTGTAAACTGCTAGGCCGTGCTATCAGCACATCCCTGCTTGCAATCCCACGGCGACAGACAAGCAGATCGGTTTCTGCATGTGTTTTTGGAGAGGTTTTAGGAATTTGAAAGTTAGTGGAAACAGCATCTGCCAGCTATTATTGTAGTGTTGTTCTTCCTTGTTTAGCAAGTTGTCAACAGCTAAATCGACAGAAAATCAGGCGAATGTATTTTTGTGCACAGCCCTTGACAAGTGGTGGAGGCCCATTTGTGTCTCTTCTTGGCAATGACTTTGTAGGTTCCTCGGCAGAATCTAAGCAAGTTATCACTTCACTGAAAGACATTCGTTAGGACAATCACAAATACTTGCTTTCTGTTATAATAAATATTTAATAATTCCACTGTAAATAAGAAGCAGTTGGAAAATAGAATAAGTAGCAGAATACTTCAGCTATCTCTGAAGTGAGCTAAATGCTCCTTTTAGCMGTTAAGCCTTTACAGATGTCAGCTGGGGAGAACAAACATCTTCATAATTTATTTATCACTTGTTCATCTAGACATTACTTTCATATTTCTGTCTCCATCCTGTTCGCTTCAAAGCAAGCGGTAAGCTGAGATTCTGAAATACCTTTTTTTATGGATGCTTTTCTTCCCTCAAGGTAGAGCTTAGTCAAGAGAATCTAATAACCTGCAAAGCTTTTCCTGGAAATGCTCTTTTTTCATTAATTTGCATATAATTTTATTGATGTTAAAGTCTTCATAAGAGCAATAGGAAGTTTTTACTGTCTCCTTCAGAGATTTCAAGCCACCAGTTTTAGTACTAGATGTTTGCAGGAATTGTATTCAAGCCTGTTGAAGAGGAGGAGCTTGGCCCCAATCTTTTGGGTTGGCTTTTTTACTGTGCCCTCAAAAACCTTTTTCACCATACAKGACCAAAAAGTATTTTTAAATTCTGGAATTTTAAACTGAGTGGAGAATTTAGGCTAACTGAAAGAAGGCTTGGAGGAAAGATCTGTTAAATATGAAAGAGGTGGGGGGAGCACAAGCCCCAAACTGTTCCACACTCCCTTGTTCCCTTCTGAAATTCTGAGCTGAAAYTGAAAGGAAATTTTTCTGTGGAGTGTAATGTTTACTTGGGGAAGATGGTGTTAAAGAAAAAAAAAAACCCCTATAGCTGTGACGTTCCTATGATCATTTAGCTGCTCGATTGGGCTGTGCACTGTTTGAAAAGAGGCAGAAATTGCGAGATAAGATCAACTGCTCACCTGGGGAGACTTAGGAGAGTTTCATATTTGAAGCACATGTTCCAAATGCTAGTCAGGAATGGATAGCATTAAATTCCTACATCTGGCACAGAGCTGCTTGCTTTTATGTTGGTTTCTTTTCTTGTTTTATTGTTTGAAAGGATAATAAAACCTCACAATAATATCTCATAATCAGTATTGCATATCTCCAGGCACCTTTGGAACGGTGGCTTTGCCAAGAAGAACATACGTCGCGGTTTATTTTGCCTACAGAAATGTTGAGGGTTTGCATCTGGATCCTTTTGGAATTAAATTTATGATTTGTACCAGTGCAAAAAAAAAAAAAAAAAAAAAAGGAAGAGGAAAATATTCTGTGCTGGATGAATAGATGCTAATTCATTTTGGCTGGGTGGCCAGCAGAATTAATTACCCAAGCTAACGATAAACCTTTGGCATGGCTTCGGTTGTTCTGTGTTGCCGTAGATGGTTCAAAGCCAAGATTCCTGCCATTTTCATTGGGGTTTGGTGTAGTTCTGTGGTTAACTGGATATGTTGTAAAAAATAAATTCAGAAYCAACCTTAAAATGAACAATAATCCCAACTCTTAGGTTCTGAGTGTTTTTTAAAGCAAATTTTAACTGTATTTCACACATACTCATCTTCACTGCTTGTTTTTTGGATTGCAGAAAAGGGACCAAGAGCAAGGAAAAGGCTCAAACATGGAATATTCAGGTGTCTTCATGATGGCATTCTCTTTGGAATTCTTTCCAAATATTCCACTTAGTTTCAGCTAATTCCTTTTTATTTTCAAATCTCMTTAAATGAGGCGCTGATGCCAATGGACTCTTTGTTTGTTGTRTTTGTTGCTGGCAGGTGTGTGTTACCTGAATCAGTGCCACTGCCAGTGTCCCCTCTTTGTCCCCTCCTCCCTGGGTRCTGCCTGTGCCACTGTAGCACACAGGTGCTTCAGCTGACACTGGTTTTGTATTTCTGTTTCTSTGGCTTCTGCTCTATTTATCTCTCAGATATCTATCTATTTGCTTTATTCTTCTGGTTTTTTTTGGGTTTTTTTCAGCAGTTAAAATTCCTCTATAGTTTGAGAGCAACTGTTTCCTTAGGACACTGAGGGAATCAATATCCATGCATCTTTTACAAATCCCAGAGAAAATGCTTCCAGCTGCTGATTCCAGGGTATTTTCTTCTCTCCGGCTACATTCAGATCTCCAAGGTTTGTCCTTCCTAGAGACACTCTTTAGTCCTCCCTTTGGTCTATTGTGGCTGGTTATAACTCTCTCTTGAAGAAACAGTTCTTTTTGAAGGTGTCAGCCAGAATTTTGTCCCAGGAATGCCTAGATGGAGTTTCCAGGAGGAGGAAAGCCATGCTTTGACAGTGATATTTGGTTGGCCACACTGACATGCTCTGATATCCTTTTCTGGAGCCAGAAATGGGGCAGTTGTTCCACGACTTGTACATCCCCTTGTCCTGCATTGCTTTAGACCTTTTCACTCTATGGCAAATCCAAGATATTCTGACTGGGTTTTTCCAGATTTACAGTTCCATCAGCTTGACTTTCSTTCGATGTTTGGGTCCAGCCACTGAGAATAGTGCACTGCTCATTTTTCTCAATGCATGAGAAACTTGTCCATATTACTAAGCTGYTTTTTTTACACTTTTCTTATAGATGAACTATCTGAAACATTCTGGGAATAGGYTGCAGTTCCAAACAGAGTTCTGATTACTAAGCAGTTGGGTTTTTGCCACCAGCAAATGATAATTCACTTACTAATGTAGTGAAGCATTTTAAGAGAATTTGTCTTGTTTGTCACGCGTTACTGTTGGTTATAATCATTTGTCTGATTCAGACTCTTTAACTGCATGCAAATTGTTCCCATAAAATTAAATTTTTAAGCTGTGACAATGCTAAATGCAGTTAATTGTATATGGAATGTTCTGTAGCATAGTGATAGARACAATTTTATCAATCAGGTGGCTCTAACCAAAGCACTCAGATCTAATACTGCAGCATTGTATTTCAGAAATCATTAGTGTTGCTTTGAAAAGTGCTAGTCTTGGTTAAATATGTCAGCAAATTTAAGGGGAAGACAGAAAATGTCCATTTTAAAATCTTGGTTTAATTTAAAAGTTAATGCTGAGAAGTGTGCAATTGAAATTTTATTTTCCTTCTGTTACACCCACTGATGACTGTCATGAGAGCAATAGGCCAGACATGGGATTAAAATTGTGCTAGTTAAGTAATTTACTAACTACCATACTGCAGTTGTTCTGCTCTCCCTTTAGACTGCTGGCTTGAATAGCAGACTTGAGAATTCTTACACCTCTAAGACATTTTACTAAACAAATATTAATTTAATAGTCGGAGTTACAGAATGGAAACTATCACCTATACAGCTCTTACAGCATTAAAAGGACTGAATTTAAAATAAAAGGCAGTGTTCCATAGAAACACATAAATCCTTGAAGTACTTCCCTTCTAAATCTTTTTCAGTAGATAGGCATATTCATCAAGCATGCTCCCAACAGATAATGTGAATGTCAAGGTGTAAACATGTCTTGAAACAATCCTGTAATTTGCMGTGGGAAGTTATTGTGATAACTGTAAATTACATGACTTCCTCATGCTAAGTAAACCCAAAATGAAATCCAGACAAGCAGTTAAGGAAATGAAGCATTGGTTTAATTCTGTTGCATTCCAGCATTATRGAAAGACACATCTTGGAATTGAAATTGTTTGGGACACTTTAGACTGAATACGTTGACAGTGAGATCTGATTATTTTCTGTAGATTCTCAGATATGGCAATGTATACTGAGCTGCCAGACTGATCCCATGGGGGATGTTTACATCTCAGCCAGCCTTTGCTGCATCCTGATCCTCCATGCTCCTCTGGTCTTATGGATCACAACCTCATCATTAGGAAACCTTTTCTATATCTGACCGGTTTTTTGTTGTTTGTTTTTGTTTTTTTTTAACCAGGACAATTGTGTTTGCCTTTCCATAGTGTGATCCCCCCAAAGATACCACTTCCTCACCTACATTTTAATTGTGCGGGACAAAACAGATGAACAAATGCGATAGTTTTTAAAACTTTAGGTTTGGATTTTTCAGACCAACTCCCTTCCCATTGAAAGTACAGCAGGAAAACAACTTAGAGATATCTTTGGTGTCTTTTAAACACTGTATTGACTTGTGCATCAGTYATTTTCCTTAAAATTTGTAGTTTATGATCCGTGACTGTATGAAGATTTTGTGAAGGAGTAGAAGCCCTGTTTTTATTCTACACCATACATTTGTCTTCTCAACTTGATCAGTAATGAACAAACTTCATTCTTGATATTGGGGGAGTTGAAAGCTCAGCCTGTGTGTCTTCTTGAGCATCACATAAGGGAAGGAAAATCTTAGGTACCAGATCAGTTACTTTTGTTTGAAATACTTTTCAGGTGGGATTTTTTTTAGCGGGTGGTCATTCACTAGAAAGCTTAAAATCCTTTATAAAGTCAAAAACCACCCTTGATTTGGGATTATTGTGGTTTTGTCTCTAACCAGTACTATCTCTAACCTACATTTATGACAGATAGAGCTGAGCTTCCCCCAATRCCTCCACATTGCTGGTAATATCTTAAAATTACGGTGCAATTTTGAAAAGTAGTTATTATCTAAAAAAGGGGGTTTTCAAATGCTTTACTGATCAATGGCTAGCCAGGGCTATGCCATAAAGAGATTTTAAAGAGAAATTGAGCAGATCTCATGTCTCTCTGCGTTAGGAACTGGAATCAGTTGGCTCAGGAAGAGCATCCAGGGTYGCTCTGTGCTGTTCTGGCTGAAGCACTGGGTGCCTCCTGTGTCACAGTTACCATCCCTGCAGCTTTGGGTTTGCATCCAAAAGTTGCACTTCCTTTTTCATTCTGTAAAACTGCCTGCTAAAAGGAGAAACTTGGTGTGTGCTGTTTATCTTTCTTATGCATTTAACARCTAAAGAATGATCTTGGTCTTTCTCACAAAGAGRAAATAAAATTCTCAAAACTAYCTCATCCTACAAAGCTCAGCTGTAGAATAGGAAAATTCTCTSAGCTGATGTTTTTATTTTGCTATTAGTTTTTACTGGCCAGGATATATATTTGACTCAGTTTTCTATGACTGCTCAAAGTAGAAAGTTGTGTTTTATTCATAAGGCRTGACCAACCAAAGCAAGGGTTAAACAGAGTCCTGAAAATACCCCAGGTTATGTAAAACCACATGCCAAGTTTCTAAAGTGAAAGGCATGTGAGAAAACAGGTCATAAATCACTGTGTCTGCACAAGATGAAGTCTGCAGTATTTATTATTTAGGCAGCGTTTGGATTTGCCCATGAGGAAGCTCCATGTTGGGATAAATKCTGTAACTGTGGCAATAACATACCCAGAGAGCAGCACTGCACCCTCTTGCTGAGCTTCCAGATAGGAAAAGGAGCATTTGTCTCACAGTAATTTGGATTTTTTTATGGGAAACTATACATAACCACAGGAAAAAAAAAAAAAAGAAAAAAAAAAAAAAGAAAAGAAAAGCTAAGGTAAAGAGGGGTTGTTGAAGTAGTTCAAGGAAACATGCATGCTTCTTTTCCTTATCACTCCTTACCAGCAAGGAAGAGCAAAGAGTCTTGAAGAGAAAACATTTAAAAAAAAAAAATTAAAGTTTATTTTCTAAAGACAGGTTTTCATATGCATCTATCCAAAACCACACTGGGGTTATTTTGTCTGTGTCCTTTTGGATCTGAGTATTTTTGAAGCTCTGGCTGGAGCCAAACCCTGGCAGGCAGCCGTGAGCTCCCCCCGTGCCTCTCCGGACCCACCCGTGCTTCCTCCAAACCCTCCGAGCAGAGCCTGCCAGATGGAGCAGCGTGACTCCAGACATGCATTCCAATCGGTGAAAAACCCAGATCTGATAGGTATCTCAGAGGTTTCTGAGTGATCTGAGAATGTTTTGAAGGCTTCCATGAGATCACCTGTTTGATTTTTATTGGTTGCAGATCCCAGCTCTTTCACTGCAGTCTGCTGGCTCTGCAGCTCAGCTCCTTGGGCTGGTGGGTTCTGTGTCAGTCCTCTTTTGTGCTGAGCCTTTCTGGCTGTGAAAAAAAAAAAAAATATTGCTCTTCAGGGTGATAATTATCACTGAGGAAAGGGCCATTATTTAGTGACAGACTGGCTGTGTGTGCGCAGGGCTTGTTCAGCACTCAGGGAAGAGGGGCTGAGGGCTCAGCACACCTGGACCTTCTGCAGAAATGACACACAGGGAGATGAGAGTGAATCACTTTTTAAAATTATAGTTACTGTTCTGAGATACCTGGCTCTGATTTTTCTGTGTTTGACTCTCATTTTGTCTASAAGTTTTTAATTATCAAGTGAGTTTTTATTTAGAATGGCATGTTCTGATACATCATATGACAGTAGTTTATACACTCTAATCAGCTGTAGTTCAATCTCAAATAAAACTTTCRTGTATCTTTCCTTTTTCTTTGCTGAAAAAAAGGTTTGAAATATAAGTGTGTAATATTAAGGCTTGCTTTATTTTCTCCCAATGGAAATGGTGTTTATTCCACACCATTGTGGTGTGGTGTTTATTCCTTTCTTCTCTCAGTGAGAAGCTGGGGTGTTCCCTGAGACAGCATACTGAGACAGTGCTCTGGAGGCTTGGGTTTTGTCCCATGTCTATTTTTTACATTTCTCCTCAATAACTCACTTTCTCTGCCTGTGTTTCTGTTCATCTCATGTATGAAGTGGAAATAACAGCACTGTGACTTCCTTGGAAATGAAGTAGGAATTTCTTTCTGAAAATCAATGAGTAAAATCCCTGTTAAGGTGCAGTCCTCATTTTCTCACTGTAAATAAGATGTCTTGAGAATTTTCTTCTCAACTTGGGCAAGATGCCYGTSGAAGTATCAAGTATCTCATCAAAAYAGTAAAAAATGTTGCCTGAATTGAAGGTATTTTGTAAACTGCAGAGACAAAAAATGACTCAAAAAGTTTTCTCAGAGATACRTGGTTTCTCTCTGCAGGAAGAGATGAGAGAATTTTATTCTCTGACCACATGTATGGAAGTAGTTTTTATAGGTGATTTTTGCCAGCAGACACTTCCCCCCCCCCCCCATATTCCATGATTCTGCATCTCACAGACACTGGTGCCTTGYTTTGCTTTAACAAAAAAACCAAGATACAGCAAACCCTTGGTGCAGCAAGGGCAGAGATGCCATCTCTGCCATTCCATATGTGTGTCCATCTCCATCTCTCCTGGCTCCCTGCTCCAGCACAGTGGCTGTGGCTGTGTCAGAGGTGATAGGGAAGCTGAGGAGCTGCAGGGTGTGAGTAGCAGGGGGCAGGATGGACGGATGGACAGACGGATGGACAGCTCCTGGGGATCCGCCTGCAGTGAGACAGAGCAGAGACAGCCGCACTCCCAGGGCACAGCAGCATTGCTCAGCGTGATAAACTGCTCCCACCGAGCTGCAGCAGCCACAGCAGCACTCACATCTGGGAACTTCACTTTTCTGGAATGCTTTTGCCAGATTTTTCAGTGTTTCGGTGAACATGTGGATGTTTGTATTGGAGAAAGGAGTTTGCTTTAATGTTGTCCCTTCCGAGACACACTTGGCAATAAACAGCTCCAGATCACACCTTAGGTTTTTTCACCAGGAGTKAACTCAAAATGTTAAGCTGAATTTCAGACTAAAGCTATTTTATTACCATTTGAGAATACACCTGGGTTTTTGATACAATATGTGTACCTCAATACAGGATTAGCTTGTGAAATTAAGGCACCCCGATTGTATCTAAATACCAGATTACTGTGTGAGATTCAGGCTCCCTCTGTTCGTTATTTTCTCAATTTTAGGTCATGATGTCTTTTGATTTCTGTCACTGAAGTGATTAGAGCTGAATGAATTTTCCTGCTCCAGGTTGAGGGGGTGAGAGGAATCGGTGCCATGTGTTTCCCATCGAGGGGACCTTTATGATATCATCGTCAGAGAACATGCTCAATATGCCTTCCAGACCGTGCCTGCTATTTGTGTGATTGCTTTGGACTGTGTCAGTGCATGAATATTAAAATATTTAAAGCATTTAGTTGATAAGAGGAAGTATTCCCCCCCTCCCAAAATAAAAAAAAAAAAAAAGAATCTTTATATTCCCGATGAAAATATGTGCAGCATCTCATTTAACATCTTGGCCTCATTTTCCATGGGCACTCTGAGAAGCTCCCTGTTCAATGGAGCATTAATTCTCACCTATCCATYCTTAGGTACTCTCAGAAAAACATATTTTTGGTCCCAGTTGCTAGAAATAAAGTCCTCCTTCTGTCAGCATATGGATAACAGCTGTTATTACCACCAGCCAGTTATATTGTCTGCTCTCCCAGCCCTTTATCTGTCCAACTCCAGACACTAATTCAGAAAATCAGAATAAATAATCAAGGCAAGTGGAGCTGGGGCCAAGTGTTTTTTATTTTCAACACCTGTTGCCTTTTGGAGTGTTGGCACAGTCAGTCTGAGCCACAGCAGCTTTCTCAATTTCCTACCTGGATTGTATGAAAAGTGCCTTTGCAGGGTTTTTTTGGTAACTCTTCATTTTTATTTTCATTAAAAGGTTAAAACGAAAGATAACACCACACATGATCTGCAAAGCACTGGGCAAAAGATTTGCAGTGGGTRGAGCTGTGCCCGTTTTCACCTTGTGATTCACTGGTTGTGCTCAGCTGMTGTTCCCCCAGCTCCAGAGCTGCCTGTGCTGGGGCAGGGGACATTAAACCCCTCAGACAAAGCTGCCCTGTCCTCCTCCTTTTTATTCTTTGTCTCCTTTTATCAACATGTATGCTCACTGCAATTCCCTTTATGTATTCCTGGATTTTCTTTTGTAAATTTTCAAAGTGTAGTGTGTTTTGGGGTGGGGAGGAATAGAGAGGGGGAAGGCACCCCTTCTGTCTTCCTGTTTCCTCAGACATTTCCAAACTTTCAGCTTTTTTTCTGAATTTCTGCCTCCTGAAACCATGTCAGTTAAAGGTGAGATGTTTTTGGTGTTTCCAGCTAAGCAGGGGYTGTGTGTCAGTGTTTGAATGCGAGRTCAGCCCAGTAAYGGGGCTGCTGGCTTGGCCATGGTGCTTTGGGGCACCTGATCTTTGGTGTTTTGGGGTTTTACTGACCCAGAGCAGCTTAGTACGGCTGTGCTGCTTGGGCGGGAGCTGGAAACGGATCCCTCCTGTGAGTTTTTTAAGGCACCTAAGGTTTTTTAAGGAWCATTATCTTTAGAGGAGCTGGGAGGAGTGGATCTGCTTTGGAGGACACAGCCCCTTCTGCAGGCCAGACAAATTATCTTCCGTTCAACAAATTAGTTGAATTAGCTWATTAGTGCAATGCATATTCTCTCTGTTCAGAAACCTTGTGTTACCTTTAAACTGTCACAAGAATTAAATCCTGTTTCATCAGAATTCGCATCAGTTTTGTGCGCACAAATTTAGAAAAGTAGAAAGAGGGCTAAARTGTCTAATGATATTAATTAGAACTCTAGAGTCATTTAGGCTCTGGATGTCCAATACCTCTGTAAAGCACAGTCAATTATGGTAATTAAAAAAAAAAATTGAACTATCTTCTGTCATGGGAAAACCATAAAACTAAAGCCTGAAAAATTGGATGTTTTTCTTGTGTATATAATGCACCTTCTGGACTATACGGTGTCCACTATGTTGTATGATTGGCTTTGCTTCCTGTATCAAAAGAGGTGAAAAATTATGGACTTGGGTTCTGTGTCAGTGATTTAAAAAAAAAAAACAAAACCTAATTACATTTGTGAGAATTGATTGTCTTTAGGTTTACAGATACACAAGCACAGGACAGAAAGGAGAAATGAAAATACAACCTCTGTATGCATCTATTTATCTTAATTTGAAATAATTGCTTCCTTGCAGAACGGCCAATGATTTCTCATTTCTGTGTGTAAACAAAATTCATTAAAAGTTAGAAAATAGAAAAGATAAAAAGGCACTTAAAACTCTTGTGCCAAATCATTTTGGTTCTGTGTAGAACCACCTTTTCTTCACTGGAAGTTTTTGGGGGCTCTGTGAAAYAGGTATCATATAGGGGTGGTTGGGCTTTCATCATTTTAACAAGGATGCCATATCACCTGTATTGTATACAGCATCTACTCCATATCTGTCTGTAAACACACATATTACACCCAGATAGAGAATGCCCAGAACACAACCTTTAATATTCCATTTCCTGGCAAATGAGTGGAAAGTGAGCACAGCCACAGTTAAAGTGGCTGCAGAGCAGRGCAGGGGCTGAGCCTGCTCATTTCAGCGCTGCTGGGTGGAAGGTGAGAGGAGGGAAATGGGGAGCTCAAGGTGTTCAAGGAGTCTCCAAAATCAAGAYTGATTTGATCTGAGGTACCTTTCCACAGACCATGAGTGCCTCTAAGTGGCAGGAGTAAATGAGAGTGGCAGAGCTAAAGTCATRTGGTACTCTCTAAAAGGGGTTAAAYGCCTCCAAATCCATGCTGAAAGGATCTCTCCCTTGGTAATTTCCTGCACTGGAATTACCACACTTTGGAGGGGAAAAACCAAAATGCATCACTGGAATTATCACACTTTGGAGGGGAAAAACGAAAATGCATCACTGGAATTACCACACTTTGGAGGGGAGAAACCAAAATGCATTGTGTGACCTGAATGTGAGTAGGTGCTGTGGCTTTCTGAGGGTTTGGAGTTGTCTTCTCTCCACGTTTCAAAATTTCCTTAAAAATACCCATTTTTAGCAAATCTGTGTAAGGAACCACAYCTGTGTTTTTCAGTGCCCCTAGAGATGTTATTTATTCTTCAACCTCTAAAACTAACTAGAACAAAATGAAATAATTGCTGGGGTTTGTTTCTTAACTAATGGCCCTGCTGCCCACAGTGCATCTTTTCTGTAAGGGGCAGCTCGTGGGGGTGGCTGGCAGCGAGGTCAGTCCCTGGCTGTCCCTGTGGGTGGCACATCTTTGTATGTGGATGGTTTTGGAACAGGGTTCTTCTGCCTTGCTCTCACTGCACAGTGGAATCTTACCTTTCACCATAGCTCCAAACCTCCACTCTGGCACAGATGCTTCATTTTGTGATGGGATTGTTGATTTTGTGTGCTGGTGCTGTGATTTTATCCATCAACCACCAATCCAATCTTCCCCAGCAGTTTTGAATCCACCCCAAAGGGACAGTTTTATTTAGACAGCACCACAGCCACCCAGAAAGAAAGTTTCCATTTTCTGTAGTCTTGCTAGAGAGTATTAGCAGGTTTGGAGTTTATTTTTTACCCTAAATAATGGCTTTAATTAGATAACTTTTTCCTTTTAAAAATTATTATCTTTTAGGTATCTATAAAGATGGCAGAAGAATAAAATTTTCTAAATTTAGATTTTTTGCCTTCTTGATAGGAGCATTCCCCATGCTCTGTCAATGATCATTCCGTTGGTAGTTTTGTRACTTCCATTTTGCTCTGTAAGTCTGCATTCCAGATTAAGGTATAAATATTAGTGTGACACAAGTATTTTCTGATTAGATGAGATGGTTTAAATTTTTTTCCTCAATAACTGTAATGGCAAATTTGATTCCCTCAACCCTTAAAAAAAAGTCCAGAATTTTATTTTTCATTAATACTGGAGGAATCACTCAGGTTTTAGAGCTGTACTTAAGAGAAAAACATACATTGCGTGTTCTCAATTAGTGAARATGTGCAAATGTCACAGACTGTTAATTACTTGAAGCTGGGAACATGGAAGGAGGAAAGGTCCTCCAGCTTTCCTTTGATGTGGATGTGCTCCAGAGGGTGGCAGCTCCCCCATAACTCAGGGCTGGATGAAGGAGGGGGTGTCTCCCAGGTGATAAATTTGCCCTCTGCAGCCTGAAATTTATTGGAAGCTGTGGAAGCAGAATTCTGGCCATGGGGTCAGTTTGGGAGAGCTCTGCCAGCAAAACAGTTCCCTGGGCCTGGTACCACCAGCATGGTAGAATTAAATATGATGTTTGGCCAGCAGATCAGAGTGGGAGCTGGAATTAGGGTATGAGAGCAGGGCTAGCCCAGCCAAACAGGCAGGCTGCAAATCAGCCCTGCTCATGGCATTCYTCCTTATTTAAAAGGAAAAAAAAAGGTGAAAAATACTTGTTCGTGTTGTCATTACCTCTTGMAAGAAGGTCTTAGAAAGTCTGACACTTAGAGGAGAAATAAGAGGGCAAGACAGGGTGGAATGGCAAGGCAAGATTGATCCTTGAGAGGCTCAGGGAGTGGGGGGAAACATGTTACAAATGGTAATAAGGCARGTTAAGAAAAATGATACCAGATGTGGCTGTAATGCCAACAATCAGCAAAAAAATGTAAACATATATAAAGCTGTAGTAATAAAGCTGTTACAGCTGTAATGTTCAGGATGGAAAGAAAAATGAGGTCTCTCTTTTTGACTTCAGCTCTGTCAGGCTCTGGCCTCTCCTGAATCTTGGTTTTCCCTCATCCACTTCATCCTGTGTAGAACAGTGATCCATCTTCATGGAAATTTGGTAGAAACCATTTCCAATGTTTTGTATAAAAATAAAATCCAACACTGCCAACATCTTTTACAATAAACGGTTCTATTTATGTCAAAGAACACTTTTGAACTCTTCAGCATATTTCACAACCAATTAAATCTTTAAGTGCRTGGAAGCATTTGAAAGTTGATCCCGTTCAGGCACAGAAAGTGTGAGGGTTCAGATGAGCCCTTTGCACTGCTGCAGTGACCCATCTGTGGGGGCTGTCTGCCCTGCTCTCCTGGATTGCTGTTTCCTGAGCTGTGGTGTCCCCTGATGCTGGCACAACAGATGTGAGGCCACCAAGGTGGCCCAGATCTGCCCAGGAACCTGGTTCCTGTGGATTYGTGGCTCCCATGGTCTACCTGACCAAGAGTTTAAATCTCTTGCCTCCTGTTCCAGATATGCAGAACTCTGCCCCAACAGCACCTTCAAACCTGCTGAGAAAAGGGTGATCATTTTAAAGGCTCATCTTATTTTCTCATCAACTATAGGAACTGGAAACGCTTCCACTTTTTTAAAAGTTTTTATCTGCAGGTCTGCATAACGAGCATGTTTTTCAAAAGGCCATGAAATCTGTGTAATCCTACACACAAGTGATCCATGCCTGCAGAAAGCTTTGTTTTTCYCTGGTTATGAGCTCAGTGATTCAGTATTTGATAGTTAAGGTTTCTTTTCTATTGATTCCATGAATTTTCCTGGCTTTAAAAATGCAATAGCAGTTGGATTGTTTATTAATAATGATGAAAAATTTCAGAACTTTCAATTGCTCCCAGCTTTTTCAGACTCCCTAATAAGTGCACCACATCAGCCTGGTGAGTTAGTGCAGTCCTAATGCATCCTGAGTGTGAATGACTAAAAAGTCACGTGTCTGCTTTAGGAGCTGTAAATTTTGTGTGTAACTGTGCAAAAAAGCCCAGCCTTTCATGGTCTGTGGTGTTGAATCACTAAGTTTGTGCTCCACTCCTCTCATTTTATGGGCTCTTGTACGCATGATTAAAGGAAATTTCTTTTAATAAGCTGTTTTGTAAAACTATGCTCTGAGCATGCACGGAGTGGATAGATTTTCATAGTGCTCGGAATTTCCAGTTCTAATTATTRCATAGACTTGCTCAGTCCTTTCCTTATTTAGTCAGGGAGCTTGTCAGGTTGTTGTCAGATGTTGCTGCATTCGGCTTGAACATTTCATTCACGTGTTCTCACTGTCCTTATCACGGCATAAATACCTCCTGTCTTCTTCTGCTCTGATTTTTTTTTTATGACATCCCTTATTTGCATTCAGGTGGGGAATACCCCAATGTCCAGGCAAACATGGACATATTTAAGTTTGTTTCCATCAGCAAGGACTCAGCTGTGGCTGAGTGTCCCTGAGTTAGCAGGACTGCAGAGGATTTCCTGCCTGCAGGACATGGGAAGTGCTGCTCTCAGGAAGAGCTGGGGGAGCAGCAGAATTGTCTGCTTGCTTGTCTGTGTCTGTATGTCAGATGTTGGTTTTGACTGTGCCACTTGGATTTATACCCACACAGTCACCATTTCTGAGACTTGCTCTTCTCCTAAGATGACGTGAGATCTGAAATTTGTGGCTTCTGCAGGTGTATCAATCCATTAGTCTAAATAGATTCCTTTATTCTGTCTCCTCTGTACTGATTGCATGAAACGTGTTCAATAATTAAGATTTTGAGTTATGCTTTGGAAAGAGTCAATTGCCTTATCAGTGATTTGAGTTTCCTTCCTGTTATTCCTTCATGCAAAACAGAGTCACTGATTCTGTCTGGGACATTCCTCACCTTACCTCTGTGTCTGTTTCCAAATGGGAACTGTGGAAGAGGCAGTCTTAAAAAAGGGAATTGCTCTTGAGGAGGAACAAAAACTTGTGCACATTGCTGCTGTGGCCATAAGAGCACAACYTGCAATCTGTCAGCAGCATCAACTTCCCTGGAGTGACAGCCTCAGGAGTTTGTCTAGAAAGCATCAGTGATCTGGATGCAAAGAAGAAACAGGAAAATAGTCATATATGGAAGAGGAAATAGATGCTGGAGGAAAAAACCCTGTTTACAGGATTGTAATAAGCCACTTTTCTCATATGCTTGTACAAAAATATTCTCCAGAAGAGTTCGAGTTGATAAAAGTAACAGCTCTTGGGAGCTGTTAGGTGCTGACTTGAAAACAGAAATAATAATTTTAAAAAAAGCTTTTTGCAACTGCCCTGAAAAAACACAGCTCTGAGCTATGGACGGCGGAGTCAGAGAGAGGAGAACTGCTGTTGTCAAGTTAACTTCCTGCTGAGCAATTTGCTGTGGTTCRTGTTGATCAGATTTAAAGCAACTCAGGATGAACATTTGAGAGGACAGCGTGTTCTCAMAGGTACCTGTGCGATTCCTTGGAGCACTGAAATAGTTGTTCAAGATGCACACTTTGTTTTCAGAGAAATGACTTTATCATTAGGGCCACCCACAGAGCTCAGCAGTCCCAGTGACATTGTGTAAGTGCTTGTCCCCTCTCCTGTCCCCAGTCTGTGCAGGAGCTGCTCCTGTGCCCCTCCAGCTGCCCCAGCCACAGCAGCTCTGGGCAGGCAGGAGGCTGGTGACATTCCCGTCTCCAAGCCCTCTGAAGATGCTTTGGCTCCTCCATCCCAGCAGAGAAAGCSTGTGTGGGTAATTGAGTGCAGGCAGGAGCCCCCAGCAGCCCTTTGCCCTAAAGATAACAATGAATAAATAAATGGTGACACCGTGGTCAGGGAGGCAGGTCRTTCAGAAGGGAGGCAACAAGTCAAGTGTGGGAGTTGGGAAGCTGGTGCAGACTGGGAGGAGGGAAGGAGAAAGCGTGGGAGGTCATTTATTCTTTTCCTTTTTGGAGTGCACCATTCCGTTTCAATCTGTAGTTAACACAAGCTACAGATTTTTTCACAGCGAGTTTTACATATGCATATATCTACATAAAACACCTTAAAAAACCCCTCATTCTTTCTTTCTAAAATGATTTTTTTAGCCCAAAATGATTCCATGAATGATACTATAATCCCTCTCATGGTGTCTTATGTCCTCATAAGGAAGTATAAATGTTTTTRTAAGAGGAATCTTCCACCTGGAGTAAACAAAGTTTAAAATTTGCATTACCATCAGTGAGACCATAAATAGCTGAGTGCTTTCCTTACTTTGGGTACGGAATGGTGACTGCACGGGGTCCTGACAGCAGATCAGTGTCACTCCACAGCTGAGCACAGAGCTCAGCCCCACTGGCAGCAGGTGTTTTGCCAGGGGTTACAGTTCAAGCAGGGAGTGAGTGACATTTCCCAGAGGGGTTGTTCTCCGTGCAGGGTGAGTGCCCAGGTATGGGTGAGTGTTTGGGTCCAGGTGAGCGGCTCAGCTGCCCCCRTACCTGAGGAGAGGGAGGGAGCTGAGCTCATCCTGCCTCTCTCTCCCCCAGGTGTCACTGTTGGTCCACACTGTGCGCTGGACACGCTCCCCGGCTCCATCACCTGTGGGGCACAGGGATGGGGCAGGGAATGTCCTCTCTTGGAGTGTGGGCAGCGTTTGGTGRCAGCCCTGGAAACATTTCAGGCTGTTTTATTGTACATGTGAACACGTGTTGTACAGCTCGATTCAAGCGGTGTTTTYCATCACCAAACCTCGTGCTGTCCATCGCTCGCAGAGCTGGTGGGAGGATCAAGGAGCCATCGAGCAGGATGAGAGCTGGAGGTGGCACCTGTGCCTGGAGCATTGTCCCTGTCCTGTCCTCAGCGGGCTGAGAGCTTCCTGCCTGTGCAGGGATGAGAGGCAAACAGAACAAAAAGGCTTAGTCAGCAACGCTGAGAGTGTCCCCTGCTCCCACACCGAGCTGCCACTCCCAGCACCCTGCCCCCTTTATGCCAAACTTGTTATTTAARGCCTGCATAATTACATATTTTTACATACTGAGAAGTTTCCTMTTCTAGTGTGAGTGTGTACAGATAAAAATCTGTCATCATGGAGCTAATTTGGATTTGTTTTGTTGGGTTTTTTTAATGTTTCTCAGAACATACATTAATATTCATGTTGAAATCGCGTGCCCACCTGGCACTGTTGCTGAGGGGACAGTGCTGGGAGCCAAGGGACACACGGGATTGAAGGGGAGCTGGGCATTGCCAGCGCCCTGGAGGAGCCAGAGCAGATCCATTCTGCACCTTCCCTAAACTGGTATGATAGGCTGTGTGGCCTTTAGTTAACAAAAACATAGCACAAATTACTTTTTCCCCTAAATAGGGTGTAAATTTGGGGGTGGCCGCTGGTGTRACAGTGCCACCGCTGTGGGCCGCGGGGCGGGGAGCGGCTGAGGGGCTCTCAGCGCTGGCAGTGCCCTGGCAGCGGGG
The DNA here is from genome assembly GCF_030028575.1 of Malurus melanocephalus. Taxonomy (NCBI): domain Eukaryota; kingdom Metazoa; phylum Chordata; class Aves; order Passeriformes; family Maluridae; genus Malurus; species Malurus melanocephalus. The sequence continues at coordinate 528,753 of NW_026623602.1, forward strand.
TCTGGGCYATAATGCAATCAGTGCATACTGCAGGCTGTTATCCCATTAGGCTGACACTGCCCCGCTAACCGGATTAGGGCCGCCCTAAAAGGATTAGCGCTGGGGCAGGGCCGGGCAGCGGGCGAGGCGGCGGCGCTGGGCCCGGCCGGGGAACAGCTCAGCACCACCATAACACTGAGTGCTCCAAACCCGGCACAGCGCGGGGGAACCTTGGGCYGCCTTGAGATGGATTTTAATCATAAATAATTCAGGGTGCTAGAAAAGAGGAGCGTTTATTTGGCTCTTCTCCCTTTGTAATTGCTGCCTGTTGCCACCTGCGTTGCCGCAGGAGCGGATGTCCATTTCCTAGAGTGACAAAATATCCCCAATATTTCTGTATTTGAAATGTTGGAGTGCATTTTATACRTAATAGTTCATGTGATGCTATGCCTTCTCGCTGAATTAACTATTTTAAGRAAACATTAGACTGATTAATAATCATTTTAGTAAGTTCACAGCAGGTTCAATATTTCCCAGCCCATAACTTTTCACTTGCATTTTCTTTTCTTTCATTTCTCTCTTCTTTCATTTTGGTTTGGATTGGTATAAACGCTGAGTGATGGTTGTTATTAACCAGTCAGACTGTGCAGATTTCAATTTCCAGCCTTACACTTCACTCACATTAAGCACACTGTCACTAAATGCAGTTTTAGTTTGATTATTATCGTCTTCCACGCATGATAGGCCTTGGTGTGTTTTCTGTGTGCAGCATTTCCGAGGCTGCTGAAGAGCTACTTTTCTATTAAAGTACAGGAACTGCATCAACAACAATAAAGAGTAGGAGAAGAAAAAAAAAAAGGAAATGGGTTTGTCAGAGTTGAGAAAGGAAAGCAGTGCATTAAAATTGCTTTGAAACTATTTCGTTCTGCTTGTCTCTCTCCTGCCAAATCATGCTCTCATTGAAGTCAATGGGAACTTTGCCACAGAATTAAATAAGGACATAATGGAACATTGCTAACGTCACTGCCCTGGCTTTTCCCCTCCCCTTCCTAAAATGGTTTTCTTCTCTTCTTTCATTTCTGGTTTGGTTTTTTTTGTTTCTTTTCTATCAATGAAAGCCGGCATAACAATTATCTGGAGCCATATTTAGTGAGTGTAATTATAGTATCTTTTTCATGCGTGTATTTACGCTAAAACATTAAATCTGATTTATTTTCCCTCTGGAAAAGATTTGCTATTCCATAGGCAGTACTAGACGATTTTTTAAATTACATTAATTGTTTCAGCATCTTATGAAGTAATTATTATACTCTGTGAGTAGAAAATAAAAGGTTAATAGCTGTGCATGAGGTGATTTTAGGGTGCATTGGAGCTGAGGCTACCAGCCCAGAGCTTTCCTTCCCAAACCTGTGCTATCACTGGCTTTGGTTCCACACGGTGTCACTTGGATGTGAAGTCTGGCTGTGGAAAAAAATGGAATCGTCTTGGATTTCTGTAGTGGTAGCATTTGGATTTGATTGACTGCCAATAATGGCTTGTAAGCTGTCTCGTCTGTGGAATTTATACACTTCCAAATATTTCATTCCATGTAATTATTTGGAAAATTTYGAAGTAAAAGCGCTTCAGCGCTTTCATTGTTAAACTGAAAAGTTTGCAAAAGTGGGGCCGTTCCTGCTGACGTTTTCCCAGTGAGATGTTTAATCTCTTAAAAAGATCTCAGATCAGTTTCATTTTGGTGTTCCAGTTTTTGCTGTGGACCCAAGTTTTGAGCTGAACTAAATGCAACCTTTTAGTGTTTCTAAACAGAGCTACAGTTCAGTAGTTCAAATGTAGAAATTTATGGAATTTGCTGTGAAAACTGCAGCTCTTGCTTGTGCCTTGGCAGGGCGAGTTCCTTCCCTGATCAAAGCCAATCAGCACTGGATGTGTACGGATTGCTTTTCACTGGGTGACTTGCTAAGGGATTGAAGCTGGAACTTCCTTTTAACTGCTGTAATGGAATAGGCGTAGGAAATAAGAGATGCACAGAGCTTTCTGTTGAAGTTTTCCCAGATTCAGCACCTAATTTTCCTTTAATGTATACAGCTTAAGCTGCTCATTTTACCACTTTGTGCAAATAACCATGAACTAAAGCAGATTTTGGGAAATCCCTCCTCACAGTGCCAGCCAATGGACAATCACTGTGACCTTTCCAAGCAGGTTACTCTTCACCCTTCAGTAACTTTTTTCCCTACTTTTTTCCCTGCTTTTCCTCTGCCATCATCTCGTGGTTTTATGGGTCCTGTCTTCCCCATTTCCTAATTATGTCCGTGGAACTCGATCATTACAGGAGTAATTGGAGTTCTGATACAGGCTTACAGCATGCATTACAATGTAATATGAAATGTAGACACTTCTGCTCTAAGTGGAAGTGACAGATCAGAGCTTACAAATTGCGTTCATTCATTTAGGAACCGCCTGGGACCTCTAAATTGATCACATGTGTTGTATGGATTATGTAATATTAATTAGAGTGGTATCCAATAGTGCAGCTGTGGTCTTTGATGGTTCTATTAAATCTCTGCTTTCAGGGGGTTGTAATTCAGTTCTGCAAGTCTTTTATTGCAYGGGAGGAAAACTTGAAGTGAAGTTCTTTCTTCACTGAAATTGAGAAGTGTTAGCGTAGGTACATGCAAATTTAGGAGTGAATCAAAGACAGAGCAATATTCATGAGGTCTCAGACTCACAGGTATTTTCACACCTATATTCAAMTTTTATATTTCTAGAGTGAAAACTTTTCATCTCAAAACTGATTATTTTCTGTTTGAATTAGAGAGAATAATTTTTTTCYGTGCTACTGTARYRTTAATATTTTACATAAGCTGAGGATACTTTTGTGTATGCTGTCAGTTGTTGCTCTGTATTTGTGGTACTTCTGCAGAATATACAGTATTCATGACAAACGTTTTTCATCATTATTAGTGCAGAATTAAACTAAGCCATAGGTGGTACTTCCTTTGTCCAAGACAACATAAAAAARAAGTTAAATTTTAAAGTGTAAAATCCCATCTTTGGGATTCCAGTGCTCAGTTTTCTTAAGTTCAGCTTTTTGGTAATATTGACTTGGTGCTTAAATATTTTTATGAGGATGTGAACATGCTGCCATTTATTTTGTGCAATATTTTAGCTGCTGCTGGGTTGGGTGCTTGTACTGGGCCATATGTGATGTTAATGTTTKGAAGTTAATTAGGATTACTCACAAACTTTGCTCTAAAAGTTAATTTCTGCTGAAACTCCCAAGCTCCATTCTGGGGCTGATTTAATTTGCAATATGAGTAGTGCATCTTCTGATTCACACCTTTAGGCTCCAGTCTGTCTAACAGAAATACTGACTAGTTGTAATGCAGGGAAATTAAAGGACTGTACTAACTTCCTGCAAATTATGTTAAGAATTTTAAAATGGCATTTGAACTCTTCAGGGTTAGGAGCCTGACTGGGTGATGAAAAAAAGCGTGACATTTTTCCCTTTATGTGTTAACTTCCCGTTTAGAGCAACAGCAAACTGCTCCAGGCAGGATGCTCACAGCCCTTCCTGGCTGCTGGAATTTTAAGATTTYGGCAGTATTGGCTTATAACATGATGGGTTTCTACTGTTCTCCTCAGCTACTATATGCAAAACCTGCATAAATATATTATATATTTGTATATACTAAGAAGTTTCCTATTCTAGTATGTAGGGATAAAAATCTGTCATCATGGAGCTATTTCGGATTCGTTTTGGTTGGGTTTTTTTAATGTTTCTCAAAGCATATATTAATATTCATGTTGAAATTACGTGCTGCAAGTAGTATATCTCCTTTTGGATCCTGTTTCAAAGGAGCAGTGTTCCACCTTCTCTTTCTTGCCCTTCTGATTTGTTATTTATTTATGCATTCTCTGAAGTTCAGAGCAACTTTTTACGAAGCTCTTCTTTCCAGCAGCTCTAAACATCTTCCAGCCCTGAAGAGCTGTGCTGCCCCAGAGCCACGAGCACATTTCACTCYTCCCATGTGCAGCACCAGTTTATTCTCAAAGCAATGATGCTTTTTAAGTTTGCAAAAGCATTGCAAAGCAGTCCTCAAAGCATTCTGGATCAACCTCGCTCTAGTAACATGAAAATTAGATATTTTTCCTTTTTGCCCCGTTTGTACACCGCTACAATGTTGGTATGTTCAATATAATGAAAAATGGTATTTATTTTCTTCTTTTAAAATTACAAAAGAAAACTTTTGAATGATCTGCTAGAGTGGGAGAAAGGTTTTCCACTGGGATCACTTAATTTGCATTGTGGTTAAYACTCAGATTACCTTTTAGCTGAAAATACAAAAAGTCCATGTGGATACACCTGTCTTTTTTAATGGTTTTTGTTGTTAAGAGAACCRGATTGCTTCACTGATCCATGTATTTATATTGTCAGTCTTTGCACCTGATAGAGACAATTAATTTTSTTTTAATCTTTTGCCAAATGCAAACGATGATCCTGCTGTTTAAAGGAGTTCCTTGATTATAAGTGTGATTTGCATCATCTGCTGAATTAAATTTTAGCTATATAACAAAACATAATTAGAAGCAGAATGAGCTCTTACTATCCTTTAGTCTTCATATTCTTCTGTACTAATTTTGACTTAGTTGTATTTTAAATATGAACAGACAACACCTTTGATTTCTTAGAAAGTAACTTTTTTAAAAAACTCCCTCTTTGAAGATGCTTTTAAAAAAATAAGTCTACTGCAGTGGTTTTGCCAGTAGAAAATACCAGTTCTGCATGGAAACACAAAGTATTGCCTTGCGCTTGTTCRAGGGAGCAGTGGTTTTGTTCAAACACGTATTCAATGGATTTTACTTTTTGGAGTCCTTGTGGCTCTGTCCTCCCCCAGCCCACATAAAATGTGAATTCTCTTTGTATCCAGGACTCTGAAAGGAAGAGGTGGCCATCCCTAGTAGATACTGGTGCAGAATTTCAGCACTTAGCTATCTCTTCATTTCCTCTCTCCCTTTGGATAAATTTTCCATCTCCACGAGTAACTTCCATTTCTATGAGAAATCAGCCTTTTTTTTTTTCATTATTTCAAAAAGCTATTAAATGGRCAAGCTGGATGGCAGCATTTTGCAGCTATTGTTAGGCTGTGTGATCGGTCTGTGAAGTGTGGAAARGACATTTTAGGATTTAGTGAGCAGGTGTCCTAAC
>NW_026623602.1:534177-565979 GCF_030028575.1 Malurus melanocephalus
AGTGTTTGGTGGTTTTGGGGGGCCTTTAAGTTAGTAATAAAGTAATTTCATGGTCATCTCCTCCCTAAATTCCAGAGTAAGGRCTCTGCCAGCAGGAAGGAGAAGGTTTCTCCCCAGGGAGTCACTAAAGCATGGCCTGAAACTGCTTTGTCCCCCTCCATTCCTGCAGGTCTCAAGGAGCTTTGCCGTAAGATCTCGTGGATATGTACAGGTTTCAATCATCTGCATTAATGGGATGGTTCTTGTGTTGAATGCTCTGAAAGGCTGAGTGTTTGAGCCACATTGTGCTGCTGGAAAATTCACTCCTAATGGGATCTCCCTGGAAGGTACAGAGTGGTAGAGGGAAATGAAGTTAAAGGGCAACATAACAATTTACTGTTTGTATGGAATCAAAACTTCTTTATGTAAAACTTTTAATTTGAAAGGCTGGAATAAAAGAAATTAATCAAGTAACCTTTTATTACTGAAAATTTTATTTAATGCTTTTTGATGTCTCAGAAGTTTCATTTTCAAAATTTTTTTTCTTTCTTCCTAAGAACTGAATTAAGTAATTTAATTTTTTTTTCCTGCATGAGGGACTTTAGGGCTATTTGTGGAAGAGGAATTATGTTGATTGTGAGGTGTCAGTGGTGTTTCCAGTCTATTTAGCTGGTTTGTAGAGGTTTTCCTTCAAAATATAGGATTTTGAAGCATCTACACACTTTACACACAAGACACATCTTTATTTTGATTAAACTAACAAAGAAAACTTGATAGATTTGGTCAAGAGTAATATAATTTGATCAAGACTAAGACTTCTTTGAGACAGTTTGTATTTTTTTATATCAAGAGGTTTCACTTGAAATAATTTTAAACCTTGTGCATATTGAGAATACTGTTTCATCATCCAGCATAAGATTGAATACCATGGTTTTAGTTCTCAGACTATAAACAATTTTTAAAGAGGGACATAAACTGTTAAGTAGTTTATTGTGTGCCTTCCTAAAGGCAGCAGAGAGGAAATGAACCAAAAGAAATGCTATTATTCATGACAAATAGGCAAAACAACCCTAGTAAATAACTAGACCCCTGGTAGTTAATGAGCAAACCACAGTGGATTTCAAGATGATAAACCAAATTATTATACTCATATTTATTTGATTTTCTCACTGTTACAATTTGAGACTTTAATKCAAGAGTTCCCAGGCTGCAGATCATGTTTTAATGTGTGCAATGTTATCATTTGTTTTGCTGCCTCTTGTTCAGGGTCAATTCAGATGTTTCCAAGTTTGCCAACCCTTTTCTGTACCTCCAGCTCAGTGTCTGACATTATTTATTTCTGCTCTTTTGTTCAGCCTCYTGGAAATGCAGTGCAGGTGATCCAGGTGTAGCCCCTGCTGAATATTGAGGTAGTTCCATTACAGCAATAAACCCTTTTTTTTGGTAGCTTTTGTAAGCTGGTTTTGTTATGGGGAAAGTCTCATTTCTCCAGCCTTTTTCTGTGGCCAGTCTCTTGGTTTCCTGTAGCTCAAATGCAGTGTTTGCATCAGTCCCTGGGACAGTCAGTGCTCTACCCACGACTCTGATGCTGTGTCTGAGCTCCCTGCTTGTGCTCATCTCTCTTAGGCCAATAAATACTCACATCAGTAGGGAAAAAAGAGACAATGAAAAATGTTCTCATTTCCAGTGTTGTTTCTTGGCTTTGTGACAGAATTTCTGGTTTTCTTTGCCATTCTTCTCCTGGCACTTGGTATCATTCTCTTTCTGTTTCCCTGAAATGCGAGTGTCTAAGCCCAAAGTTGCTGCAAGGTGAGCTGGATTTCCTTATTGACAAATCTCATCCACTCCAAATAGTATTAAGGTCTGTTCWCCTGGTGGTTTCTCACTATCCAGGCAGTTAAAAAATACCTGAGATATATTACATTTAGTACTTCCAATGTCTTCTGCTTGAGCAGAGTCCTTGGTTAGGTAACATTGTGTATTTTATTTATTCATTCAGGTACTATCCATAAAAACTGAATAGATCATGTAATCTTGCAGCAGAATGGGTCATCCATGTAGCTGCTAAATAATACAATTATTTTATAATTTGATMATAAACTCAGCTTTCTGTTAAATATATCAGTCACCTATATTCCCATTAATCTTCCAGCTCTGGGGAAAATCATCTGAGTAAACTGKGGGTGTTCAGTTCACAAACTGATCCCTGGTCAGTGAAGCACAACTTCCTGGGATGAGCTCCAGCAGTTTCTTGTGTCAACAAATGCCAGTAAACCACCACAGGGCCTTTGCAGTCACCAGAGCTACTCAGGCATTTGAAACTCCCTCAGAATTCAACTTCAGGGGAATTTTTCAGGCAAGTTGTCCCTTTGAAGCCAAGGCAAGTGGCTGGGCACTGATGCAGGGAGTGGGACAGCACATTGGAGGTGCCTTTAGCTGATCAAGATTTGAATCTCTTGTCCCACTGCCTAGGGCAAGTGTCCCACTCTGAAGTGACCTGCAGTCCTTCTGCTACATGCTGAGGGAAATACACTTTGTGATTTCTCATTAAGCAGCACAGGCTATAGACACATCCCAGTCAAACTCATCATTTCTTTGTCCCAGGAGCAGTACGAAGAAAAAGGCCTGAAAAATTTATTCATCACCCTAAGTGGGAACAAACACAGCTTAATTCCTACATGCACTTATGTCACATGAAARTACTTAAAATTATGGAAATGGTGAACTAGGCCTGCAGTAATGGATGCTTTTGCTCTTTTTACCTTTAACATTGTGCAGATTGAGTGGAAGGGAGTGATAGTGCTGAAGAATCACGTGGCACTTGCAAAATGACGTTTTGTATTCCCTTCTGCCCTTTACAGTATGGCTAAATACTGGGAAAATACTGGAGCTGTGGATGTTGGAATACAGASTGCTTATTGGAACTCAGTGGAAATWTACTTTCCACCAGAACTTTAGTTGTTGTATTTTTAAATAATTAAATSAACAAATATCACTAACTCAGCTTCTAGTTGCAGTATTTATGTTAAATAACACAAATAGTACTTATGCTATACTAAAGGGAAATCTTACTGTCTTTTGTAAGCCAGAATGTGACTAAAATGAGTCTTGCAGACTCTTCTGGCAGGATGAAATCCAGGCTTCTTGAGTATTTGAAAACTTAAACTAAAAGTGAATTCTCCAAATCCTTCCTTCCTTTTTAAAACCCAAGGACAGCATTACAACGCAGCACTGCTGAAACGTTTGAGCTTTCGCTCTAATCTACACTTTAGCTTTAAATGTCATGAATTAAAGTAATTAAGATTAATAGAATTCGGTTCTGAGCAAGACAAGGCGTGCAGGCTCTGAACTCTTGCTTATATCTTTCATTGTACTGTGCAAGGGATATTAAGAGGACTGAATGGATTCCCATGAAATAAATGTGTGTAGTTGTACTAAGTGCTATTTTTTGCTTCTTTTAGAGGGATTTTCTGAGCAGCACAAACTGGTTTAGATAACAGAATTTACTGTGAAGGGCAGGATGTTAATAGATGTATTTAAACTGAAAAGTTGCTTTTGCAAATGGATTATTTTGTAGGACAGTTTTTATATCTTTAAAATACCTATTTGTCTCTTCAGCAAACTGCCAAATGCCTCTTAATGTGAGCTTTTTGTAGTGTCGAGAAATTTGGGCAGGTAGAGGATCTGTTCATTGCTTGTAGCTAAAATATATCCCTTGCCATGCATGGGAGGGTAGAGGTTGTGACAAATTAAATTTCTAGGAAATGTCATGAATGGAGAGATTACAGAAGAGTGGGATGGCGTTAAGGAGAAATTATAGTTAATAACTGTGGAGTTGTTTATGAAGCATTTTCATTTGTTACCTGTGTGTGTTGCTGCAGTGGGATTTTATCTGGTTGGTGCTGCTGTTCTGGGAAGGCACAATGTGAGTGCACATTATGACAGATCTGACCTCAGGAGGCCCAGGGCTTTCAAGAGAGTAAAAAAAGTGGCCAGCACATCTTCTGGCTCCTGGAGGATTCAGCAATCCACTGGGTTTTTGGAAATATGGCTCCTTTCARTGGGAAAATAAGCAGAAGAGGATAATTACAATCCTTTTTTTTTTCCCATGGCAGCACACACAGCAGTTTTTGTGTTTTCAGGAGCGACAGATTAAGGTTTTCTGAGGAGCTTGAGAGCACTGTCACAGATGCATTATGGAAAGCATGTTTTGCCATGTGAGATTTACCATACCCCTCTTAAGTGTTGGGTAGGATTGGGGGCTGTTGGATTTCAGCAGCAAACCCTGTCAGTGGCAGTGACAGGAGGGGGCTGTGTTATCATGTTTGGAGGGCAGGGGGGACACTCAGGGTGTGGAGCTGCCTGAAGAGCTGTTGGGATCWGAAATTGCAGATWSCCATCCTATCTCCCAGGGAGYCCTGCCCACTGGGGCTCAGTCCCCAGGGAGCTACTGGCCATCTCTCAAACTCAGAGCAGATATGGAGCTTCCCTGAGCTCAGAAAGCAGGGCCCCTGTTTTATTTCCACTTAACATTCGTGCTCATTTGAACTCTGAGCAAACAGCTTTTTGTTCTCCAGCTGAGCTGCAGCTTTTGTAAAATCTTCCCCATTACATGAGGTACTAAAGGCAAGAAATTAAGAGAAGCAGTAAAGTCATGATGAGTGAACAAATTGTTGGGCTCTGCGCTTGCTTTCCTCTCATCTTCAGGCGATTACAAAGTCGATTTAACTGTGGAAGTGAGCAGGCAGAGACTGTTGTGTGTGCTGAGAGGACACTGCGGGTTTTCCAGCGATGGGAGCGGGTGGATCTGCAGCTCTGTGTTTGCAGCGAGCACCGGGAGGTGCCGTGTCCTTGGCCAGGGAACAGCCATGGAATTGTGTTTCTGTGTGTTGGTGTCACCTCACACTGCCTCCCTTCTCCCCCATCCAGGCACAGGGATATCACAGGGAGGGAGTTCTTTCGAGGCTCTGAAATAATTTCGGGTGTCTGAAATAAACCRCTTTCCCAGGGTCCAGCTCGCTCCTTGAATTACAGGGGGATTTAAGATTTTCCATCCTGTTATCCTACTTTCCTGTAAGACTGTGCTGATTCATCAGAAAAAAAAAACCCACTTTGTTATAACACAAAAGAGGTGTTGAATGAATTTAATATATGGAGGTGATTTTTTGCCTGTCTTGTGAGAACAGGTCACAGCAAAATCTCTTCTTGGCAGAAAATACGGCTGTGTTAATAGCTGTACATACTGATTTGGACTCCTGAGCTGAGATATTTCAAAGCMGACAATATTTTTTTTWTTTATTGCAAGAAGGAGAAAACATTTGAGAAAATCGGTGTTGGATCCTTAAAAGCCAAGACTCCAATGTGCTTTTYCTAGGTMTTTCAGTTCTTTGGTTTACTGTCAYTGGGAATTCAGTGTCAGCATCCACGATCTGCGAAAAATAATACCCATGAATGTTGTAAAGTTATTTTTAACATTGTTACTACATTTGAATGCCTTAAATTAGTTGCCTGGAAAGACAAAGTMTTATAGTTATGATATTTTGATGTTTGCGTGTCTGCACAGTGAGGAAATCCCTGTTAGCAGTCTCATAGTAAATAGCACTGGAGGACTGCAGGGAAAGTGCATGTGCAGTAGCAGGAGTGCCAATGTAATTATATTTTGTTCTTCTGTGTGGTTACTCCTAGGGGAGAAGGAAGTTGGTAATTAAAGTGATTAGGTACCAATATTGTTGTGGTATGAGCTGGCACACAGGCAGTGCTCAGAGCTCTGTCACWTTATAGGGGAGCTTTGTGTATGATTTACTCGAGGCAGGAGTGTTTAGAGTAATTAAGGGGAATAGGAGCTTAGCTGTTTAGGGGTAATAGAGACTGCAGAAGTAGCAATAGTAATGGTGTTTTGAAACACCTGGTGACAATCTGGCCTTCTTTATTTCTTCAAGGGTATAGTTAGAGCCCCTGGTAGTTCCTAAAGCCACTGTATTATTTCTCTAACTGACAGATCTTATGCAATCAAGCACCTTCTGCTTAACCTCTGGTTGTATTTCCCCTTATTTTTCYCTGACCTTGAGTAAATGATTGTCATTTTATGTTCTAGCCAAAGTCCTTGAAATGTTCCTCTCCAGAAAGGGACTCGATATCGCTGYGCTGTTCCCAGAAGATTGCTGGGTACTGTGAGGGTGGAAACCATTTGCTATTACTTAATGAAAAAATGTCCTCCATAAATCACCTCTTCAAGTGGAGCTCACAGCGAAACAGCGTGAGTCTTTAGCACTGCCAGCACTCTAATAGACTTATATATCCTGGGTACTCATTATTTGCTGGTTGTTAATTATAGAGTGTGTTTAAGACAGGAAATCTGGTGTGCTTCTTAAGGAAAAAGCAGCATGCCCCATCCTACAGATGAGAGGGAGAGGGAGCGGGCAGAGGAGGGGAAGGAAATGTCTTTTAGTTTGATTTAAAGGAATGGACTGTGTGCCTCAGCTACAATGAAACACCTCTGATGTTTTAATATGTGTAACTCTCTGGGAGTTTTTACTTTTTACCTCTGAATATTGAGGCTGAAGGATTTTAAGTCCTCCAGAAAGGTTTTTGTTGAGGTAATTTGGGGGCATCTTTGGGTGGTTTTGTTTGCCATTATGGTAAAAAACAACCCAAACCTCTTTGGGTGGATGTGTGAAGGATGTCCCTGGGGGGAAAAACTGGAGCTTTAAGATCTTTCTGCAGCTCCCTGCTTATTAGATCGGTTAATCTAATTAGGTGGTTTACTCTGACTTCACACAGGCATGAATCAGAAGCAATCCATCTCTGAGGGCAGTTGTGTGCAGTCATTATCCTGGTGGTGGGAGATGAGGGCTGAATGCAGTGCCTGTGACATCCCCTCTGCTCCCTGCTCCAGGAGATCACATTCACACGTGTGGCACTGGCTGAAGTGCAGAAATAGCTTTACAGCAAGCATTGACAACTCAAGTTTTCCTTCCTCCAGGCAGCTCTTTCACCACCTGCATTCCATTTCTGACTTTTTGGAAGGTTTAATTCTCTTCCTGTTGATGGCACAGCTTCAGCAGGGAGGCCAAAGGGCTCTGCCAGCACAGCCACTTTCTGCTGTTCTGGACTCCTTCTGTCAGGGAGTGGCAGGTTTGGATCCCACTCCAACAGGACACAATATCTGTTGCTYGTTGCCTGCTTTCCAAGCTGTCTTGCAGGAGGAAAGACCTTCTCCTTCGACTGGACATGCATTCTCCTGTTGGACAGGGCAGGCATGGAAAAGATATCAAAGGTGGTGTTCAGCTCATCTTTGTAGCTAGGCTTTGTCATTCAGCTCTTTATATTGGTTATCAAAAACAATAAAAAGCCATTATTTATAAATAAGCTTACATGTGATCTTGGAAATCGTGTAGGGTTTGATATGGGGGAATGGGAAACTTCCTGCTCTGTTGGAGAAGTTCTGTGTGAAGCTGTCATACCCATGGGAGCAAAGAAAAGAATTGGAACAACAGAGTTTTCTCTTGATTTCTTGCTAGCTAATGATCCTCATTTGTCAGACTGTAGGAGGGAGAGACAGCATTCCTTTTCTCCTCAGGAAAAATCTTTTTGTACCTCAATTTCTGATAATGTGTGCACAGATTGTCCATTAAACCTCAAAATTTTCTTCTGTGCATTCCTGGCTCCTCTCAGATATCATTGCACAGGGAAGGTGCTAAACCCAGCTCTGTTCTGGAATTTTCTGCATCTTTGCAGCCTGTGTGCTGTGCCTTGGAGTACAGAGGAGCTGACATTAAACTGATGACAGGCAGATCCTTGTCTTCCTGCAGGATGGGGCTGTGCAGAGCCCAGTGGCTGTATCAGACCAGGAAATCTTCTGTAAAAGAATGGGTTATGACTGGAGAGATCATTGTCACAGCGAGTTCCTTCATATAGCAGTTTTATTGTACTGTAGGCTTTAATAAGGCTAATTATATCCAATTTATATCAATAACATGTCAGGCTTGAAGACCAGCAATATTAGAGAACCTGTTTAGGAGCCATTGTTTCCTTAAGAATAGCTGGCACCTTGAAGACATGCTTTTTTTCAGATAATTGATGTCACATAGCCATTGTGTCATTTCTATTGATGCATAAATGTATTTATAGTGTATAAATGTTATAATTTTGCAGGAGAGTGACTTTCCAAAGTCTTTTTAGTGGGGGCACTGGCACAGCTAGAGATTAAGACCCATCTCCAGAAGTGGTGAAAAAAAACTTTTCAAATTACTAGGACTCTTAAAAAAAAAAGTCATGGAGTTACTGGAGAGAGTCCAGCAAAAGACCACAAAGATAAGAATTGCAGATGTGACTTTAGAGGGGAAGCTGAGAGCTGGGGSTGTTCATCCTGGAGGGCAGAGGCACTGAGGGAGTGTTTATTGATGTGTGTGAATATCCCAGGGATAATGATGGGGGGCTCAGGCTCCTCTCTGTGGTGCCCAGTGCAGTGGGCACTAACTGAGGTACAGAAAATGAAGCAGTTTGGAAATGGAGTTTCCAAATGTTTGAGTTRGCCCTGCTTTACAAAGGGAGATGATCCATGTGATCTCCAGAGGTTCCTTCCGAGCTCTCCTGGGACTGAGATGACTCTTTTGGTGATTGCCTGTCTATCCAGTTCTGAGATATGAACGCAAAAATACTTGGTGGTATTTTTATTCATTCTTTACACCTATTTGTTTTTTCACCTTTCAGTGCTGATTTTAGACAGAAAAATATCAGGGTCATGCTCTAACCTAAGATGTGTTGCCATACTGCTAATCAGAGGTTATTCACATCTCCTGCTCTGTCGGTTGCTTTTTCTAAAGAGCTCTCTAAATATTTTTATTGCTTTTTAGCCTTAATGAAGAGAGGGAAGCCTGGCCTGGCAGTTCACGAATGGCTGTTCTGTGTTCAGACAGGCACCAGCTGTATAACTACTGCTGATTGCCTAAGATTTCTGTAAAAAAAATAAATCCTACTTTTGTAGCAATTTTCTGTGACCTTTGTTTGCCTCAGTGCTGGTTTCACTCAGTGAAGCCTCTTCACACTTCTCACCTCAGTGCTGGTTTGCAGATTCCTGGACTCAGGGGTCGAGCTGGAACGTATCAATGTCCTCAGTCAGCACCACAACCTCACCCTGGATCAGTGAGGGGAATGTTGGCTCCTTCCAGAGGGCAGAGCTTGCCTGRGCCACCTGGGCTGTGCCAGGGGGGCCCTAATCTCTGTTGGGACTGCAGTGATGGGCAGGGGCTGCTGCTGCTGGAAGAACAAACCTCGCCCTGTGTCCATCCACCAGCCTGTAATCGCTGCAGGAAAGCCTCTGCTCGCCTGTYTCGTAACCAGGTGCAGAGTTCCTGGTGAATTCATGGGGTCAGAGCTGTCAGAAAGTGAGCTGAAAACTTCAACACTGACAGAGGATTCTTCATGCTGAAGCTGGCACGAGGCTGTTCTGGCTGTGCTGTTGGTAATATCCATGAAATTGAGAAATTTGTGTGAGTTACCCAGACCCTTGGCCTTGCAGTGGTCCCTTGTGGGGGTACAAGGTCCTGCTCCCAGCAAACATCCCCGCAGCCGTGTGGGACCCAGCAAACATCCCTGTGACCCTGTGGGACCCAGCACTCATCTCTGTGGCCATGTAGGACCCATCAAACATCCCTGTGGCCATGGAGGACCCAGCACACATCCCTGTGGCCATGTAGGACCCAGCAAACATCCCTGTGGCCATTCAGGACTCAGCACACATCCCTGTGGCCATGTAGGACCCAGCACAGATCCCTGTGGCCATTCAGGACCCAGCACACATCCCTGTGGCCATGTAGGACCCAGCACACATCCCTGTGGCCATTCAGGACCCAGCACACATCCCTGTGGCCATGGAGGACCCAGCACACATCCCTGTGGCCATTCAGGACCCAGCACACATCCCTGTGGCCATGTGGGATGTGCTGTGCTGTGAGGCTGCCAGACCTGTGACCTCAGCACAGGAATTCGTGCCCCAGGTGGTGACAGGGGGCAGGGCTGGCAGTGTCAGGGCTCACCCCGCTTTGGAAAGCTGTACCCAATGCCTGGCAGTCCAGAACAGCCTCCTCCAGCATTCCTGCTGGCAGGATTTGTGGGGGACTGTCATTTGCMGCCTGAGTTCCTGAAGGCATCTGGAGATGAGGACACTGCAGTGATCAGGTGGGACAGGGAGCAGCAAGGAATAAACTCTCCTCTCCAGTGAGGGCAGGATTTGCAAAGGTCAGGCRGCTTGAAAATGTGGCAACTTGGGACTTGAAAATGTGCTGCAGAGAGAGAAGATGGAGCAGAGCCTTGTGGCCTGAAGGGCCTGCTGGATGAAATTGTGGTGGTTTGCACTCACTGTGGCTCTGCTCTGATCCCATCCTACCAGCCAGAGCCCACTTACTATCCCACAGCAGAGTTTGGGTTGAAGGGTGTAGATGAAAATTATTAGGTTTTAAACTTATTTTCTGTCTACARAAATGTCACATCTGTAAGGGTTTACAAAGGTGATAGAATCCATCTTCTTCCATTCACTTCTCAATGAAAAAGATTTTAAAAGGTATCTGGAAATGTCTTGGATCCAGGCAGTGGTTTGCTACCACCACAAGGAGGCTGAGGATCTTTCTGCTTTCTCAGAAGGATCTGAATGCTTTGTGTTATCACAGCCTTTGGATATCATCCAGAGCAGAGAGCCTGCAGTGTACGTCCGAGGTGGCAAATACTAATTTTCTGCAAAAAATAAATATTTGTCRTGTTCTGGCATACTCACAACAAGCAAATAAGAAATGTGCATTTTCTAAATAAAAGCACACTGATCATCAGTTGAAGTCYTTTAGGCTCAGGATCTTGTCCTTTTAAATTTTCCTCAGAACAAAAAGGTATCATGAAAAATACTTTTTTTTCTGTTGCCAAGTGAAGCAGAGATTAGAAAAAAAAAATCCTTATCTTTTGTTTTTCCTTAAAACTCCTCCTGAAACATTCTTGARGCATTGGAAAAATTAGTAGGCATATGATAAATGGCCCACCAGCAGCAGATGCAGTAATCTGTGTGCCTTTCTAAAATAACTGTCTTAAGGGGAACTTTTATGTCGTTATTTCTCAGCCACTCTGGTTATCGGAATGGCTCTGCACAGCAGTATATATCATGCTTTTATTTTAATTAAACATATCTCAAAGAAGARCTTGTAAAAACGTAGCTAGAGGTATTTTATAGGATTTGAACCCGAGGTCGTTTTGTTCTCATTCATCTCATTTGCATTCAGGAGCTTCTCCACGTTCTCTGTGGGTGGAAGGGTTGTGGGGCATAGGATAGGTAAAGATCATGGTTTGTGCAAGGGGGCTGGTTCTCCATGAGTAGATATCTTTGTAATGCAGCTGCTGTTTAACACTTTRTATAGGCTCTTACAAGGGAAGAGTAGCCATTTATTTTAGGAATTCTACCCTTTCATTTTCCAAAGCAGGTTAATGCTTTTTCTCAAACCTCTTTAGTCTACAGGCTGTGTCTTTATTTTCCTTCATGACAAYCCCAGCCAGCCTTCTCAAACACTGAAGGTACAGTTTTGGTTAAGCTGAAACCCTAATATTTCTAGAATCATCTTTTAACACAGTTTTCTGTTTTCTTCCTTGGTAGCAATGAGGCAAATGAGCAAAGCACCCTGTTCCTTAGAGTTATGTGGGAGAGCTGAGAGCAGTAGTGTCAGTACAAGGTGATACTGAAGATTGACTCCATGGGGGCTTTAGGAAGGAGCATCCATAAAGGGCTGTGTGAGTGTATGAAATGCACTGGTGTCAAGATTCATTTGCTGTATTTACCAAGGATTTGCCTGCTCACTGGGCAAGCACCCTTTATTACTGTACTGAATTCAGGCATCATCCACCCCTTGGGAAGGTAACCTTTCCCCTTTGTGTGGGCTGCAATTTACTTTTTTATTCTCTCCCATCTGACATCTCAAACACACAAGTGATGTACTCCATTATCAATGTTGTGGTTCTGCAGACCAAGAAGGTGTTTTGGTGCAGTGACTTCGGTGTGGGTATTGGTGGTTTGGCTGCCTCCCTTGCAGAAATCCAGGTAACTGTTTACACTGGGATGGGTGCTGACGTTTGTGACTCAGATTAGGATAGGARCTTGTTAATTGTGTGATCTTTAACAGACTAACTCCACACAGGCCTTGTATTAGCTTTTRAAACAGTTTTGCAAAAGACACCACAGGGTTAATGCTGAGGTGTGATTGGTCTGCTTTCCACGAGAGATTTCTCCATTCACTCAAATACAGAGAAGAGATTCTTTCTTCAAGCTACAGCACTGTGCTACCACTGCTGAACTTCACAGGGCTTTGTAAGACAATGTTGAAGGCTGGGAGATCAAGCACTGTGGAAAAGAAACCTCCTTCAGGCAAATATATATGATTTTATTTCTAAGTTCACAAGTTACAAATTTGTGTACATTTTAAAAGCATTTTAGGTGTAGTTGTACGGTGTATAAAACAGATAACACATTTTTGTCCCACCATTAGAAGATATTACAACCACCATTAGAAGATATTCTTCTAATCCATATTTTAGTTGCTTAGTATTATAAAATATGAAACAAATCTTAAAACCCCTGAATGTTTCTAATGCATGAAACCTGATCACAGTGCATACAGTTCAGGAATATAAATTCTGAATAATCCCATGGTTCCAGCATAGCAGAGCTGATTTTTTTCACAGATGGAGTTATGTTTTTCTGAAATCTTATAATTATGTGGTATGATTACTCTTGATTTAAAAAATATTCTGTAGTGATAGGCAGTGTTCAGGAACTGACTGGATTGACACTTACTGCCATGATCTGGTTGGCTGGTGATTAGTCAAAGCTTGGACTTTGTGACCTCTGAGGTCTTCTTCAACCTAAATGGTTCTGTGAATAAGYTGAATATCATAACAAGTGCAGGCTTAGACCTGCAAAGGTAGCAATGAACTATTAGTTTTTCTGAATAATGGTTTCACCTTCATGAAATGTAGCTGTTCTGTGTTTATTTTGAGTGTTGCAGCTGTATTTTAGAGCTTCTGAAACCGATTAATCAGAGGGGATTTGTGTTTTAGTGATAGCATTTGAGAGATATCAAACCTTTATGTGCAATCCAGCAGTTAATGCCATGTTTATGTCACAGGTGGAGGGGAGGTGTGGGAGCCAGAGYAACTGAGCTGGTCCAATCCTGACCTGAATTTTTATCATCACCTTGTCACCACCTAATAATGAATACAATTTCAATTGTCACCACCAAAAGAATACAATAACATAAATAAAATAAATATAATATTTATTATTTATTTATATTTAGCTATATTTATTTTATATTATTTTATAAATAATAATATAAATAATAGAAATATTAAAATAACAACCACCTAATGCTGTAACACATGATGGAGGGCTCCCATTGCTGAGGTTTGGTGGTTTGGGAGCATCTCATGGGGCAGAAGGAAGTTCTGTGTTCATGGTGTCGTTCATCTTGCTGCTGAGGGCTTCCTGCTGGGCACTGCACTGCTCACCACTGCTTTGCTGCAGCAGCCACAGGGAAATTATGCCAGAAAGATGGAACTGGACCAGCCCCAGGGAGGAGAACACCTGGGTGTGACRTTCAGCAGAGCCACCTCTTTCCATGCGAAAAAAAGCACGAAAATGTTTGAACAAATTCACATTGCTCCTTGCAGTATATCCAGGATGTATTGTTTCACTGGCTGTTGGGTTCTTATCACCTTCTAACCTGCATGAAAAAGATTTGAAAATGTAAATAAGAATGCTCCCTGCTCAAATTGAATGAGCAGGGAGTTTTTCTGAGCCATTCATACTGTTCTGGAGAGAGGCTTGTCTCACCTGGGTTATTACTGCCCATCACAGCCCTCCCAGCGCCTTGCAGTTCGTTTGGCTTCTGTTACTGACACAGCTGGACTCCTACACTGCTTTTACCTTGTTTAAAAAAGAAATCTAATTGGTCATTAAGCTGCATTAGCAGCTGTAATGAGCCCAGGCATCCCCCTTCAGCTTTTTTTCTTGCCTCTCTTCAAGAAGCCTCTGTCGGCCTGTTTGAGGCGAGTGTTAACAACACAGCAGTGGAGTTAAATGCAAAATTTTGTTCTAAGAAATGGTATGATAAAATTTTAATTAATCTCGTCATTTATTCTGATCCCTTGACAGAAAATGAATCCTTTGTCTGCAATATTTACCAGTGTATGGCTTTATTTGACGTCCCAGTGCTTCTGTGTTAAAATGAATAWTTTTTTACTTACTAGAGTGAAACACGTAGGTATGATATAAAGGCTGCATTATATCAGGGTTCATGCTTAGAACCTTTCTACAGCTTGAATATTGGACTTTTAAAAAACTTACTTCAATGTGTCCTTATTTTTCTTTCCTGTCATTACCTGATTTCATGTGAAAATTTCTTCATGTGGTTCTCTTTTCCTTAATTCATTAGATTTGGCATGGCTGTTTATTGTATCAGCTTGGCATCTGGCAAGTGCAGCTCCTTTGAAACAGTGTGCTTGAACAAATCCTTACAAAATTAACCCTTTTGATCTAAGAACAAGTGCAGGTACAACATGACTGTAATACTTGCTCTGKGAAAGTTATTTAGCCTGAGTAAAACATTTTTGTGCTTTCTTGTTAACCTGTTACCACCCAGTGGAGTGTTTAACAGCAGTTTCAAAACATTTTTAAAATGTTTTATTTTACATCTTCTAGTACGTTCTGCTGTCATAAGCAGTGTCTCTTAACTGGGGGAGAAAAAAGCCCCAAACCTGCAATACAAAGGAAGCATTTCGGTCATGTTTGGAAAGCTGTAAATCCCTCTACTATAACTTGTTTTAGGGGAAGTTAGGAACCCCTGTGCAGTTGCTGATGCTCTAAGCCTCCCCTGACCTGCTCAGACTCCTGAGTGCAGTGTGTAAGAACTACAGCTTGTTCATGCAGGAATGACCAGTGGCACATGAAATTCAGCCTTTACACCTATGATCAAAGGCAGAGTGGCACAAATGTGCCAAGGTCTTAATTCCCGGTGTGTTGGAGCTGCATTTTTCATTCTGCAGTAGACTTTGGGGTAAATAAATATWACTGGTATCCCTGGGGCAAGGCACTGCACTCCCTGTGTCATGACCTCTGCTTTCAGGTGTTTGGCTTTCAAATGGGCACAAAKATCTATTCCTGAAGTGTCTTTATCCTATAGTCAGAGCACAGAAAATTCTACACGGTTTTCTTTGTATTTTTTTAGGTTGATTTGGTTGGTGGTTTGGGTTTTTTTTTTTTACTTTCTCTGTCATACTTTTGGTTTTTTYCTTTTTTATCTGTGAATTCTATCATTAGCCTGCCCAGTGAGGGGTTTGGGGTTTTCCTTAATGAGTTACAGCTGTTCTGTGTGAGGAGMGAGAGAAATGGAAACTAAATATATAAAAGATACATATTTTAATAACAAAACGCCAAGGAGTGTTACAGCACTGTTATAATATCAGCACTCTCATCCCAGGCCTCATGCATATGCATGATAGCAGACCACCATGTGGGAGAGGCACTATGAGCAGGGGGCAGAGAGAAAATGAATATTGATAAAACATGTCACAAACTGTGAACAGCCCACAGGAAATATCCAATCTCGGTGGGTACGCTTAAGTGAAACAGATTAAAACCTAAACCCGTGCAGCTGATAATGCTTTTTATCTTGAAGGGTCAACTGGGTATTTGACACTTTTGAACCTTTGTAAAAGGCTTTGGGGAGGGTGTCTCCWATACATTTTCCTTAGAATGGACATTTACGAGTGGTCGTTGACCTTGGGATTCCATTAGTGGTAAGGAAGGGCGGCCCTCGATGCTCCTGCGGTAAACGATGCACGTACACAGCGTACACAGATGGGAGCAGGGTCTGCTCCATGCCAGGATGGGGGTACCAGACCCTCTGCCCACATTCCCGGTGCCAGGGAGGGAAAAGGAAGCAGTTGGTGACACTAACAACAGCAGAACTGCTTTGGAAATGCTTTTCATTTACAGTGTGTTGGAGTTCCGCTTGTTCCATTTCCCTTCTTCCCTCCTCTCCCTTTTCTCCCAGCTCTCTTTGGTAAAATATAAGACAAAGTTTCTGATTCTCTACAGAAAAGAGGACAAACTGTGCCCAATCATATATGAGTTCAGTTGAGGGCTGTCAGGAAGATATATTACTGAGTACAATAAAATGTTTCCAGAGTGCCCTTACATGAAAATGTTTAAACTCCAATTATTTGTAAAGTCGCAAACTGGCTCTGGGTGACATTCATTGTACCAGAAGCACAATGGGTCGTGTTGAAGGATCAACAATCACAGGATGGAAAGGAACTTCCAACTTCGTGTTGGAAAGGAACTTTTAAGATGAGATAGTCCAAACCCTTTGCAATAGGCAGCGACAACATCTGCAGGCTCAACCAGTCCCCCCAAAAAAGCAGGAATTAAAGCAAAGGGACAAGGAGGAACAAGGACAAAACTCAAATATAAACAGTGCAAGAGATGGAAGCAGGGGGAGGTGACCAGGCAGGARTACACAGATACTGACTGAGTGTGTGGGATGGGATTAAGAAAATCATTCCTGTGGCTCTCATTGTTCTTATTTCTCTTTGGTGGGACTTGAGGATTAGAGCCCAGAGAACTTTAGAGGGAAATGAAATCAACTCCTTCATTCTGTGATGTCCCCACCCCCATGACATTGTTTGGTTTCTGATAATAAGTCTCAATGTTTTACGTTAAACACAATATCAACAATAATTGGGCTGATTCATGTATGATGAAAGCACAAGAGAAAAAAATTAAACACTATTCTGAGCTGCAGACATTCAATTTATGCTAGTGGTCACTGAGAATAGAATATTGCACTCCTAATTTGTCATCCTACTTGGATTTAACCTGAGTAATTTTTAATTCTCTTGATTTTTTTGCCTGTTTCAARTTAATTTATTATTAATGTGAAATTTCACTTATTTAATATCAGCTTAATAAAAATATGTATATGTATAGATGCATATACTTCAAAGAATATTCTCTAGATAATACTACAGTTTTATCTTTCTTGAAAGGGTGTAAGGAAGTACCTGATATAAGTATGAGCCTGTGAGCTGCTCTTRCATTGTGYAGAACAAATGATCAGTTTCACATTYGAGTGGCTTTTATTAATTGTTTGTCTCTTCTGTCTGCACTTGGATATTATCTGCCTAGAGAAAATAGCTCAGCAAAACTTYGTTTAGCCTAAAACATTAGTAAAGTGCACAGTCCCAACAAATTCACCTAAACCCACTGATTTCTCTTGCTCTCCTTTCCATCCTTGTTATGCAAGTTGTTTAGCATGAAATAACAGTTTTTTTGATAAATCTCTCAAAGACTCGAACAATTGGCATTGTCAGCAAATGAAAACCATAAAGATAGCAGGCATTCAGGCTTTAGGAAGTACATTGTTTTCTCAGTAGAATAGGTTGCAAATAAAAACAATRAAAGTTGACCACTGAGGTTTCACTGAGCCGTGGAAATGTTGGCAAAAGGATGGAGGTTTTAAAGGTCATATCAGATAAATCTTATTTTTAAATGTAAAGTCACCTGAAAATCATACATTTCCCCGAGAAAAGAAAGTTTGCCTTTGGAAATGAGGCTTGCCAACCTTTCTCATTATACCAAGCTGAAAAAGCAATTTGGAACCCCCTACAGACTCATTTTCCCTTTCAAAACAAAAGAGGGAGAGAAAAGAGAAGCTTCCACCACCCAAGCRGTGAACTTGGCCCGTGGTCTGTTCTCCAGCAGCTGACACCACAAAAACCCCTTTTCCTGAGTCAGAAGGATCATTTCTTCTCTTTCTTTGGGAGGCTTTGGGGCATTCCTGATGGGATGGGCTTCATGCTTTAATTAGGTGCAATTTTTTAAAGTCTTCTCTCATGGGAGGAGCTGCACATTTTCCAACTTCGGTCTGCTGAAGGCATCTAAGGAACCCTTTTCTTCTCATAAACAGGTTTCTCAAAACAGGGCTCTGGTACCCACTTGGTTTATGTGTCTAATATTTGCATGTTGAAGAAAATGACATGTTGAACTGTAGAGTCCCTTTATACATCATGCTCTAATGCCAGCTGAGTACTGCTGGGCTTGCACTTCGACTCTGGATCGAAAGCTCTCTAAAGTTCCTGCTCAAAGTGGAGAATAAGAAATGCTATCCAAGGTTTAGCTGTGCCATGCTGGTGTTGGGATGTGAGGCAGAATGGATTTGTTACCATGTTGTACGTAGAGAAACTCTGAGTTTTCCTCTGCACAGATCCTCCAGGAAGGTGGAGCAGGCTGGGTACTCTGCTTCCTTTTAGCATTACCACACATCCATCCCTTMTCCAACAGACAGTGGCTGCATGCATCCTTGGCTCACCTAATCTTACCTGATTTCATTAAAATAAAAACAAAAATAAAAACTAAAATATTTACTATTGGTTTCACRTGGAAATATTATTTTTAGTTTTAGACAATATTTGTAATGTATTTTCTATTTTATCCCACAGAACACTGCCTAAGTGAAAGTTTTAACATGACATGCTAAAAATCTATTTATTACTGTGACTTTTTTTTCCCTGGTATAATAGCATATTTAGATTTGAAGAAACATCTTTACTCTTTTTAAATATAAATATATTCACAAGATAGATATTCTCTAATTATATGCTCTTGCAYCTTTTTTTTAATAATAATTTGACATTTAAGTGAAATGTACCTCTTCATCTTGTAAAACTTTAAGCAACAACTAATTAAAGCAGTAGCTCTGTTTTATTTGAAGAACAGTTATTTCTTTTGGAATGTGTTGCAAGCCCGGTTTTAAAGCAAATTAACAGTGTTTTCTGTGTATAAAATTGGTGTGTTCCATTTTGAGGCTCTAATTTGAAGTTCTATGCAGCAGTTGTGGTGTGGTGTGAGCACTGGTGCCCTGGGAGCCCTGGGGAGGCACTTGTGAATGGAGCATCATTTTCTTTTAGAAGTTAATGTTTTAATGCAGGATTAATTTGGTCTTTAAAAAAATACGTTGTTGATGATTGCAATTGCAAGTTAGAGTACTGTGGAGCACCAAAWTTTGGAGAAGCTTCTCTMGAAAATATTTTCTGGTGCTTCTGCRGGACAGYRTGATTGTGGTGCCACAGCCAGTCTGGGTTTTCTGCAGCTTGTTGCTCTCAGAGAATGCTGCCTTTGAGATCCTGGCATCAAATATGAGAGCATCCAAGGAGAGCTGAGTTTTGTGTTTCCATTTGAATTGTCAAAAGAATCCGGTAGCAACTTCTTCAGTAATGAGAAAATCTGCTCATTAGGGTGYTCCAGCTTTGATTCTGTCGTTTCTGTGATTTGGAGTCAGCTACCCAAAACTTCAGTCTCATTAACACTGAAGAAAAACAATCTTTTTCTCAAGTGATTAGCTATAATCAGTCAAACATTTAAATAGCCTAATATCACTTCCCTGTTGAGGATGACTGATGGTTTGGTCTTTTGATTAGATGCTTTTCTTTTCTTTAAATCCATTTACCTCTCTGTGCATCCTTTTCCAGGAAGACCAGAGCACACTTTATAATAAAGTTGTGTACCTGGTTTAGAGTAAGTACCAAGAAGAAAAATTAAATTTATTCCCTCTTAACCCATCAAATCCTCCTGTTATTCATAAATGTGGAACAATTTAAGCAGTTGTAAGGAGTTCAGCTTTGCTTTGCAATATTTGTTGAGCTGAAACTGGTGCTGCTTTTCATTTTTGGTGGATGAAAAACTTGGGAAATAAATGCCTGTTAAGAAATCACATATAACCTGGCAATTTCTTACACTGTTTCTTTGCTTCATGGATTCTGATATTCCCTAGGAAAACTAAGATTTAAATTTATTGTTTAGATACTGCTGTCTCTAATAGTGATGTACTGAGATGTCACAATTTCAGCTATTTTTGCAAATGAAATGTTTAGTCTTAATGATGTCAAGAGTAAAAGTTTGATAGTTTTTTATTTGGATTAAAAGTATTAGGGGTTGGGTGTAAAGCAGGTGCAGCTCCACATCCATGCACTCTGTAATGAGACTGCTCATGGAGAGTCATGGCAGACAAACCATGTGGGAAGGCTTTGACATTTTTTAGTTTATAACATCTTATTTAGGCCATCAGTTGTCTGGAATGGGCAATTTTTTCCCCTGAAATGTAGTTTATTAGTTATAGATTAAAAACTGTGTCATGAGTTAGTGTTTGGAACTTCTTTAGCCCTGCCTACCCCCTGCTGCAGGGAAGGGGTGGAAGGCTCCACTGAAATGGGCAACTGGAATTTTCAGGATGTAACCAAACTCTCTAGGTGAAATGATGCCATTTCAACAGAAAGCATTTGATTGTCATTCACCTGTATGGAGAAAACAGTGGGCAGCAGAATCAAATCAGAAATTATTTTCTATTTTATTTAAATAATGATACTTCRGTACCTGAAAAACATTTCTATAAATACAACAAGTTATCAGTTCCAATCTTAGATATTTATAAAAATAGTGAAGTAGAATGAGGCTTGTACAAATTATTCTTCCTCCTCTTCCCTGACATTTCCGCCATTGTTCTTAAGATGTTTTTTTGGGTTTTTTTTAACCTAACAAACTCCTTTACATCAAGGAGTTTGTCCCTCACTGTCACAGACACTGGCATGGAATTCAGCTAAAGAAATTGATTTRGTGTTCTGATCAAGGAGAAAAATTAAGTTGTCATTACAGGGAAAACATTTAATAAGGATAAGAAACTATGTCAAAACACAATGTTTGTCTCTTGCTGACCAGAAGTAAGACATGAGGTGACATGAAAAAGCTGAGTGGTTCTGAGTGACCACTGTCAAATTGTGTTTGGTTTTAATTACAGTTTAGTAAGAGTTTTTACAAAACCCAGTACAGTTCATAGAATGACTAAAATAAATACTTTCCTGAAGTGTTTACAGGCAAAATCTCCTAACTTGAATGTAAAATGCAGGAACCTGGAATTTAAATTATGCAAAGGCTTGAGCTGGATATTACTTTCCTAATAAAATTCAGTAAGTTGTTCAGCTGAGAGGAAAGAGGAAGAAATAATAAATGCTCTTATTTTACTTTAGGGTTTTGCACTTGAAGCTCCCCTGGGATGGTTTTTGTTATCTTCAGTTTTTCTGTATTTGTTACCAGGCAGTGACACAGAGAATCACACATGAACAGAACTTTTTCCTTTCTTTTTGGCGGAGAAAGATTGTTCTGTGTTCTGTGGTCACCTGSAGTCCTGCTGCAGGGGTCTGTAGCAACTGCAGGAAAGGCACTTTTGCAACRCTTCTCACTGGAGAGGATAAACTCATTTTTACATGAAAGTCAGGCATTTTTCACCTCTAAAGGCACATTTTCCTTGTCTTGGAACATCCTGAGCTGGAAKGGACCCGCAAGGATCTCTGAAGTCCAACTCATTTACTCCAGAACTGAGTCACTGACACAGCTGATGGCTTTGTCAAGGTTGCAGAGTACATTTAGGATGGGGCCAGGAATTATGCCAGGAAATGCAGTGCCTTTTTTTTACCTCAGAGATGGCGGATACAAAATTGGAACCAGTCCAGGATGGGAGTAGAAGTCCCCATTGCTTGTGGTGTAGGATCCTTGTATTTCGAGGCATTTATGCTGCTCTGGTCTGACAGAGAAGCCTTTGTAGGAACTGCATGTCTGGAGAGAAAAGTTTTTCTTCCTTTTTACTTGGAGGAAAGGCATCAAGTAAAGTGAAGTGAGCCTCAAAGGGGAAAAAGCCCTATAATCATTTAGGTTGAAGTGCTTCTTAATTCAAATGGTGTGCTACTTAGAGAACTTGATAAGAAGGATTAGAACTGGAAAAGAAAGCCATTTTTAAAAGCAAAGCTATTACAGGGTTCATTACTTTATTTATACGTTCTCCAAAATCACATGAATGAAGGGAAAAAATGAGGAGAAAAAATACTGGCTTCGGTTCAGAATGTCAATTACTCCTTTTTTTAATCCTCTTTTCACAATTTATTTGACATCTTGAACAGTGGCCAAAAAAGCTATTATAACTATAAAACATATTCATTGGTATAAATCTCATTAAGCCGAGCAATTTAATTAAGGTATTGACATGCCTAATTGATACGTGCAAGGAGAGACCATTCTCATATCTCATTTCCATACGTTCTCTGCTTTTAAGAAAACTAGCTCCGTAAAAATGTTATGGATTCAGCTGAGCCCTGCCATCCCAGAGGAGCACTTGCTGCCATTTACCTTGATTTAGAGCCAGCCACTCTCCTAAGTGGAGCTCCATTAAATGGATCTGATGTATGTCTGACTCAAACATGCGTCAGCCCCTCTCATGATCAATAGCGGAATATTTGTATTAATAAAGCACCGAGTTAATTAAATAAAATAGTCTTCTGGGTAAACTTAAGATACTAGGGGATGGGCAGGGAATCGATACACTCTGCCATTTGAACATTAACTATGTGCTCTGAAATTTGATGCTACCTTGCGGTGTTGGGGTCTGGGATGCACAGAAACTCCCGGGGCAGGAAGCTCCTGAGCATCCTGGGCAGGATTTGCTCATCAACTCAGGGAAAAAACACAGCAAACTAAAACCCTTGGATGTGTTTGGCTTCTGTGGCTTCATTCCTGTGGGCACGTTTGAAGCCCTTTTCTCTGGATTAGGACTGAACATGGTCAAGTGTGTGTTTTCCCAGTTGCCTGAACAATTCCAGCATTGCCAGAGAAGGAGGAGGTGTGAGAAACTTGCTGTGTTAGGGTTTATCTGTGTAGGGAAGAGTCATGGGTGCCCTACAAGAAAACCCTTTAAAAGAAAACCCTTCAAATGAAAACCCCTTTAGAAACCCCTTTGGAATGGGCTGGGGCTGGTGAGCGTGTCCGGTTCTGGTGCACTGCACATTCCAGCCCAAAGCACAACTGTCCTTCAGCCCGTCCCAGTGCCATCCCCACGGGCTCTGACCCCACAGACAGAGCTGGCAGGGACATTTCTGCRTGAGTGGGTGACTTTTGACCACCACGGGAGCCTGTCCGTGTCAGAAATGGATTCACCAGTCTGTGACAGACTCGTCCCTCCTGTGCTCTGAGCAGCAGACTCTGCTGTCCCTGTGCCCCTGGGGCTGTTTCTGTAACACACAAGTGGCTTTTGAAGGAAGCAACTTCTCTCAGGAACTGCTGCAATCCGCAGATTCCACTTCATCCTTCCTTTTATCTACAGTTTAAGGCTTCAGTAAAATCAAGTGAAAAATGGGATTTTTAATACTTGTGAGTTTAATAAATGCCTCACTTTGATAACAGAAGAAGATGCTTCTGAGGCCAAGAAAATCTTAATATTAATAGTTTGTTTAGTCAGTTTAGAACTTGTTTTGTGTAAATATGCTTCTATTTCTTTAGCCAGGGGAATCATGATCCAGAGGTGAGTAGTTGTGTGCCAGGGCCCTCCATTCCTGCTTTCCTGCTTGCAGGCTTCACTCATGGCATGGGGCTGCTTCTTGCTCCCCTGTCACATCCTGGGCTTGGTTTAAAGGCAATAAGGGAATAAGAACACATTGATTTGGGCCTTCTCTCTTCTTTAAAATCTCAGATGTGTGGGCTGGACTCTAGTCCTTGCTGAGCATTCCCTGACCATCACCTGGGGTCAGGAGCTCAGGGAGGATTTCACTGCGATGATTCTTTGCTGCCTCCTCTGTAGCAGACACTGTCTGCCATGGGAAGTGACAAAACCAGCGTGTAAACCCACAGAGGGGTAGTGTATGGAATAATGTAGGGAATTTATTAAAATAATCAGCAGTGGTAAGTCTGGGCTATTGCAGGAAAAGGACATTRAAATTGTGATCTGTGATTTTGACCTGGTTAAAATCCTTCTAATTGCCAGGCACAGGAGAAAAGSTGAAGGAATAACCTCCTTTGTCTTAGAGTGAATTGTCTTCCAGTTCAGCATTTACTGAAGATACTTGGTTTAGATTCTATTTTTGTAATAATGTAGAACCTTCTGAAGAAGATACATGTATGGTGTTTTTTGTAAGTCCAAATATGCTCCATACATGAAGAAATAAACTTGGGCTCTGATTTAATATTACTGATTAATTACTAATATTGCTAATCAAAGCACACATATGTTACATCTGGAAGTTGAAAATGCTTAATACATATAAAACTACTTCTGTTCTATTGCTGCCTTTGGTAAAGTGTTGATAATGCACCCCAACCCTAACATTTAGCATTTGGTTTGCCTTTTTTTCTTTTACATCATTCTTGCGTTGTGTGATTCAGAAAGACTGAACAAAGAGTGCAAGCTGAAGGAGCATTGGAACCATATGTGTTATCGTGGTATATAATCTATATCATAATTGTATAAATTTAGCAGAGTGGGATAGGCTTAGTTAGAAAACCACTTTCTGTGTTAGCCACAGTTCCCTGGTATTTAGAGTTGTCTTTCCAGAAATTAACTGTTCAAAGGAAGGAAGAGTGATTGCATCTGAGCTGGGATAAAAACAGGTTCCACGAYGAATTCCTTTCTGGAACCAAACAGAAACCTTTGTGTGTGGAACTGGGATGCAGGAATTCTTGTATATTTTTTGTCTGACTCTTAGTTTCTGCCTCTTGGTGGTTGGTTTTCTGCATGACATCTGGAAGTAATGATGTGAATAACTTACATCAGAATGTAAACTTTCCAAGCCTTATGATGAAGTTAAATTTCCTTTCTTGATAAGATAAGAGCATTTGTGTCATATGACATGACAGCCCTTTAGCTAATTGTTTTTTCAAAAGCTTGCTAAGGAGGTGTCATAAATGGAAAAAACTTTTGGGGTTGGGCATATTTCTCCTGGAGATTCACATAACTGTACTGGACTTTGGAGAAAGTCATCATTATTCCCTGCAGTGATGAAATYAAATCACTCTGGAATTGGTTGTTCTTTGATTTGAAAGTGCCTCAGCAGTGAAACAGCAAAGTGTGGACACATCTCCCTTTGGAGTCTGTTGTGCAGGAGCCGCTCCTCCCTCTCCCTGGTCAGCTCTTTTACATTTAATTYAATTTTGTGGGCTGACATTGTCAATCTGAAATTCAGCAGCATGTTTGACAGGGAGTCAGAGGGAAGCTGAGTTCATTTCTGGAAGTGGCTTCATGCAAATGAATCCTCGTGTGGCTCTCTGGAACGAGGCATCTGCTGATGAATCACAGCAGTGCCCTTGGTCCTGTGTCATCTTCRGGACTAAAGCTCAAAAAATGCCACAGGGATCTTTGAGAGTTACTGGAAAACCATTCACGCACACCCCGATCTCCCTAGGAGTATTTTTGGGTGTTTGAGGATAAAAAAATGAGTTTCTTTTCAAAGTAGGATCTGGAGGTTGTTGTTACACCGTTTGGGTGGATTCAGGGAACTTAATTCAGCTTTTAACTTATTCAGGCCAGGCTGGTAAGTAGCAGGGAAGTCCTGGGAACACTGTTAATTTTTGTCAATTGTCTCAAATTTTCTATAAAGGTTTAGGTCTTTGGTAGCTGATCTACTGAAACACTCAAAAACAAAACCCTCAGGAGACTGAGTTTGATTGTAGGTTTAACTTCTGATAGCAGGTTTAACTTCTCTTTTGGAAAAATTCACCATTTTATGTGCACTTTAGCTGAAAGCTAATTTTGGTTTAGATMTGTGCCATTTTAGCATGTTTGTTCTGCTAGTATATTTTACTTTTTATTTTCTCTGCTTAAACCACCTACATTCTATTTAGATACCTTTTTTTTCTGAAGCATATTGTTTATTGAATGATAAATTTCCTGTGCATGGAGTAGCATTTTCAAAGGTGTTATACCTACATGGAATAGTCATGGAAAAAAGAAGAAATTATTTGGTTATGTTTCAGTGAATCTTTAAGGTGTGSATAAAGTAGAAGAGTGAGTTTTTTTCAGGGTGTGAGGACTGTAATGATCAGGGTGACCTGGAACAGCTGCTGGGTTTGTGGATTCAACCATAAAACGGAGCTGGTGTTGCTTAAACAATTGCATCTTGCATGAATATCCCTACCAGAGTGAACCACTTTGTGGTATTGCATCTTGGCCTAATAAATCAGGATATCCACACAGAAGAGTGAATTATGGCTGCAGAGCAGGCTGAAATGAATCCTCCTACATCTGCAGTGTTTCACTGGCACTCTCAGGGACTGAACCATCCCAGCCAGGGAAGATACACAAAGGTGAAGCTGTGGAAGGAAAAGAGAAGCTGAACTATTRTAACAGAAAGAAGGGAAAAGGTGCATGAAACTCCTTTGTACTTTGTCTGGGGCTCCAGTCCCTGCTCCTGGAGTCTGCTGAAGATCACTGCAATGCAAATTGTTGGTCCAATATTATAATTTATTTTTAAAACTTTGATTACAGCTCAGGTACCAGTGTGCCCCTTCTGCACAGTGCACTTTTTACYGCAGAACAGAATAAAGGCCTGATGATAATCTGGCCTGAGCTATAAACAGAATGCTGTTTTTCTCACTGCAGTGCATTGCATTCAAATACTTTGCAGCTCATTTATTTCTCACAGGAATAACTGGAATGTCACCGTATTTGCTTGTACATGAATTCTCTATCATTATTATTACTCTTTATATAGCCACAGGAATGTCTGCAGTGATCATACAAGCAAATTAAATAATTGGCCTCTTTCAGGAGAACTTCATAGAAAATAAACCTTCACACATGTAATTGCTATTTAATCCTATGAAAAATCTTATTTTCTTAGCTGAAGTACAAGATCACAGCCTGAATTAAATAAATACKATTATGATTATTGTTTTCATTCTTCAGTGTGATGATTAGGTACACGAAAATGTTAACTGGCAGGAGGTGTATTTTTTTTATTATATTAGTAAAGTGCAAAAAATTCTKTAGTATAAAAATATTCATCATTAACCAAGGCAGAGTTAGGTCAAGACAGATGAGTCAAAAGRAAGTCTTGCTCCAGATCCAAAGACAGTGCATGTTTTATACTTTATGATTTCACATGTTTATCTGCTAAAATAAAAACTCATCATAATTTTAAAAATATATCATGAATAAACTKCAAATATCATTTTGTTTAGGGCTGTGGAGGCTCCTCTCTCTCTAGGGAGGTCACAGAGGGTAATACTGTGTATGATGGTTAGAATTTGCAAATGCACGRGATTTCTTTCCAGTACAGCTCAACAGACAAAAGTATAAACCACAAAACAGGTCAACAGTATAAAACCAAGGCTGTTTAAAATTACCTTAAAATAAAGGTACCTCCACATAGCTGCATTTTGAKTTTAGAAAGCATTAACATTCATAAAGGGTGTGAGAGCTTTTTTATTCCCATTGCTTTAGCAGCAAGAAAATATTTACAAAAAAAGAAAACCATGGGGAGAATAATTTCATTTCCCCAATGCCGGTGCTTCCTGGGAAGGATTTTTTTCTCTCTTCCCCCACTCTGCTGGAGCACCTTGCTCTGGTCCCTCACTGCCTCTCTTTGTGCTCCTTTGTCCCCTCAATAAAAAGGAAAGATTAGTGATATTGATACCATTTTCTAAAGTACTAAACCCCTACATTAAATACTACTAACAGAACCATTTTATTGTCATTTATTCATCAGGAGCTCTGTCCCATTTCCACTGGGCTCCTTCTCTTCCAGGGCTTCCTCTGAGCCCACTGGACGTTGTTTCCCAGTTCCTACTCCCTGATATATTCAAAGTTGAGTGTAAAGACTTCGAGGAAAGATTTCACTTTTGTGTATGTGTTCCAAAAGACGAAACAGATGCTGCTTGCTAAAATGAAAGCCCACCATCAGTCTCAGAATGGGTGGTTTAAAAATAAGAGTCTCCTAAATGCTGTCTGATCATTGCTCGGCATTTTGGAAATGGCAGGAGGAGGGAGAGTTGTAAAAGTCATAAAGAAAATGTTTCCTTGATTGGACATTGGCACTGATAAGTTTTGCAGTTCATTTAAAATTATATAAAAATATTTACYAATCTTCTTAGAGCTATTCTGATTTTTTTTTCCTGTTTTTGTTGGGTCCATCAATAGACAAATGTTGTGTCTCAGTGAAACAAGGTGAAGTGGGGTTTTTTGTTTGTTTTGTTTTCTTAGGCAACCAAGAATTTAAAAAACCTCAAATGAAGAATTAAGTGCTCACAAATGTGTATTCTCTGTTCTTTTAAACATTTTAAAAGCCTTCAGCATGTGCTGTGTGATCCCTGTGGTTGTGTCAGGACAGAAGTCWTGAAACTGCACAAATCCATGCAGGTCGGATCCCGTGAAGGATCTTTATTAACAGATGTTTTTCATATTGTCCTTGGAGAAGGTGGAAGATGATGATAACATAATTATCTTCTGCTGAGATCTTTTTGCTCCTGGATTCCTTAGTGTGCCCCACTCCTAAATCTTTAAGCTCCAGCTCTGCTCAGTGTCCTGTTCTCCAGAACTGAGGTGTGTTTGGGGTTCATTGGGCTGTTGGGGCTCTGGAGTATCCCAGAGCAGAGTTGCCATCTCTCAGTGCACACAGGTGGCTCAGCAGAGGCATTGGGGTGTTTTTCTGCAGCTGAGCAGTGCACGAAAGCACCAAGCGCTGCCTTCACTGGAATTTCTGAGCTAAATTCCCTCCTCAAAACAAACAAAACACGGCAAAACCGGAGTTTGCCCTGCAGCTCGCAGAGCACGAAGGGAGAGCCAGCTGTACTGTGTTTAGTGAAACAGTCACCTTGTTCAGGGTGCACAACATCTGCACGCCCTGTTCTTGTTTYACACAACTCACATGCTTGTCGCCGTCTTCACTTTCAGTGCAGGGGGGGGAGGAAGGAATTGGAAGGATTTTTTTTTTTTTTTTTTCATTTAGAAAATCCTTTAGCGAGGCCAAGTTTCCACGGAGCAATAATGCTTTACAACAGTGTTGCTGTTCAGCTCTTGCCTTGTAGCCCATCAGCAACAACACTTYGCCATTTTTCCTTCCGACAGGGAGCTGCAAGTGCTGCTTTGCAGTAAATAGTGCCTCTCACACTGACCTGCTCACAGGGACAACCATCCCCTCACTGGGGCTGTAAGGCTCTCCTGAGGTGCTGAGGACTGTGTCAGACTCGCCACAGCTTGTTCTAATTATTGTTGGAAGGAGCTGATTTGGACAATGCATTTCCCACCTGGAAGATGATAAATATCTTGAATTTATCTTGCATGTTTACAAAGCTCAAAGTTTCTGAATTGGCCTCAACAGTGAACTCAGTTATTTTTCAATCTGTCTGTAGAACAGGAAAAGCTCTAATACTGAACATTTTTATAAGTACTAGGATAATAGCTCCTAGGTAAGAATAAAACTTAATTGTTGAAAATGCTAAATATTCGTTTTAATTAAAAAAAAAAAAATAAAAAGCCACCACGTGATTTTGGCAGAGCAGGAAAAATCCATCTTTTGTTCCTTGYTGTAAATGAAATGCTACCTTCGTGTGATACAAGGCATTTTAAAAACATGGTGGGATACATTTGCAGAGTGGTTTGATCTGATTTGYACACGAGCATCCCTGAGCTTGTGTGTGCTGTTCATACATTTCCTGTGTGAGTGACTGGGATCTGTTTCTCACACACCTGGGGCAGGGTCCTTGCTCTGGGCTCAGCTCTGGGAGCTGCAGCTCCTGGGGCCAGGCCAGCATCCCCCTGCCCTGCAGCATGGGGGCTGAACTGTCCCACTGTCCCATTGCTGCCCTGGTGGCACCCAGGAATTGGAGCCCTTGGAAGGGCGTCTGAGCTGCAGATTCTGCTGCTGCTCTGATGATCTGGGCTGTGCCATGGTTTTAAGCAAAGTTTGGGGCATTGAAAGTTGTTGTGGGTTGTAACAGAAGCTCTGGGAGACAAAAAGCTTCCTTGGGAATGTCAAAACTTTAGTTAAATGAAGAAGGCATCATGAATATTCTGTGCTGGAATTGTTACAGATATAATTGAGTAAAATTTTTTCCCTGTGAGTTTCCTTGGTCTTTCTGCCTCTTTTTCTCTTGCAGACACATCCTCCAGATAGCATTGGTCCCTTTGCTCTTTCTGTTGTCTTTGTAGGAGTTATCTCCCCCCAACATTTGCTCTATGGAAAAGCTGACTTGTGTCATTCCTCACTTTATGGACTAGCTTATCTTTTATTACATGTTACTTAGAGATACCTATTATCTTTGGATTATACTCTCTAATTTCCCCATCTGTTACTCTTTAACTCCCTAATTGTGTTACGTAATTCAGTAAAACATTGTAGGATAGAGTTTATGTGTAACATGTTGTACAAATTAAAACTAATTCTAATGAGACAAATTGCAGTGACCAGATTGTGTTAAGTATGTGACCTTTAGGGGAGTWGCTCAGTCTGGTTTTAGTCCAGTTGTAAAGAAAAGTTGCATTGAAGGATAGTAATTAAACTTTAAAAGTGCAGAAAACCTCAGGAACATTTTAGGTTTTTTTTAATTTTCATCAATCAGTGCATTGGACTGATATGTTTTAAACCCAGAAATGTTATTTGGTAAAAGAATGTAAACAAGCTACCAACAGGGATGAATTGATTCTCATCTCTCTCAGCTGCACATTCTGAAGTCAGAGCGAAGCTGGTGGGCACAGTGCTGATTTCTTGGCAYTGGTGGCAGCTGACACTTCCTTAAAATCACCAGTCAGACCTTTCATTAGTTTTAGTTTGCAAAGCAGGTGAACAACATTAACTTTCCAGTATCATTGTGTCAGGAAGAAATGATGGGAAACAATCTGTGGTTTTGCACTCTCAAACCCCATACCCAGTCAGAGGAASCTGTGTTTATTCTCTGGTTTTGCAGCAGCTGCTGCACGGAGCTGGGTGTGAGCTCCCCTGGCTCATTCCAGGAAGCAGGTGAGTTCTGGATGAGCTGAAAGGCTCCTGAAGGCAGGAATTGGGGTAGTTAGGCTGGATTTTTCATTTTAGCTAAACCATTGGTTCCATGTGCTAATGGTTAACTCTTGAGTTTGYAGTTTTAGTGTGGAATCAACATACAATAACACAGTGTGGAAAATACGTGTTTGGCTGTGAAGGATTTGCTCTAGGGCACTCGTTTTTTAAGTCTTGGTGTTAAACTCTTCAGACATTAAAGGCAARCTGAGTTCTTTATTGGATAACACTGCATGGTGATCTCTCAGCCCACTTGAGTGGGAGAAATAATTAAAGASCAGTGTTCAATCACATGAAATACTTCTTATTCGAGCTGCTTTTCATGCAGTTATGTAAAAACAGTATTTTTTAATTTTAAAATCTACGTGTCAAAAAAGTTCTGGAAAATAACTGGTACATCCTCAAAGGGTGGGGGGTTTTTTGTGTTTGAAAAGGGAGAAAACCTAGGTACAATGCTCTTACTGCTGATTTTTTTGTTTTCATATAATATATCTTATTTGCAGTGCCTTTGTACCTCTGCAAGTTTCATTTAAGTAGTTGTTTCGATGTTTTAGCTCTGTAGTTTAAATGAAGATTCATTCCGTGGATGTTCGTAGGGTCTGTGTTCCAATTAAGTGATTTATGTTCTCTTACTGGCAAAATAATAAAAAAAATGTTCTTAATGTATTCTATTGCTCTGTTAGAGAGTTGAATTTTCACTTAGAATGCACGAGGCAGCGTCAAAGGAGAAAGCTAAACCCAGCACTACRGCAAGGACTGCAGAGGCACTCAGGAAACGTCAGCACTTTTGGATGGGTTTTTTTTTTTTTTCCCCTTTCCAATCCTTTTATCAGTAAGGCACTTGCAATTCACATTTGAAGATCGGGAAAACAATGTTAGACTCGCAGAGGGAGTTCATCTGTGTCCAAAGCATTTTAGCTAAATTAAAA
>NW_026623602.1:567436-581592 GCF_030028575.1 Malurus melanocephalus
TGCAGCATTTTTCTGTCTGCTTTTTAGGGGTTTGTTTTGGCCTCACATTATTTATCTGGTTTTCTACAGTTACTATTAATAACTAATATTTGTTTTACATACCATCACTGTGAGCTTCCCACTATGTGTGCTATGAGAAGTAGGGAATAAAAAGCTGGAATTTAGGGTTAAACTCAGTACACAGATTTCTTGTTACAGCCTTCTGCTCCCTCAGAGCAGATTTTGTGAAGTGCACAGGCTGAGCCTGGTTGGGGATTGCTTGCTTTTGMAAATGCTTAACAAAAGTTTGGTCCAGTGTCATGCAGCAGAGAGAAATTCTTCCTGACCTTGTCAGGACAGGATGGTTGTAATTGTGAGAAGRCAGTTATGGAAAAAGAAACATTGGTGAGTTTGGTTCCATGCTGTGTCTCTGATGCCATGGAGGCTGTCAGCTCTTCAGCCCACTAGAGAGATTCGTGGAAGCAGCCCATGATCCAGGAGACTGAGAGAGGCAGTGCTGTTAGCTGGRRGAGAGTRCCTGATAGAAAATAAAAATAATACWGWTTACAAWAAGGTTTTCATAGAAAACAGATGAACTTCCTAAACTCCTCTGGTTTTGCCTGGCTGCAGGTTCAGATTTGAGAATAAAGACAAAGCAGAGATTGAAAATATGTTAGCCCTTGAAGAACACAACAGTGTTGGGAAATAGCTCTTGAAAACCTAATTCACTTTTACACATKATTTGAAATGCACAATAAAATGCCAGGCAAGTGCAACTTGAGATGGTGGATTTAGTGTGGTTTTATTTGACCACACAATCCCACCTTTTCAAGCCCTTTTTGTTTTGCTTTGCGTGTGTCGTTCTTTCAGATCTTACTAATTTCTGCCTTGCTAAGCCATTTTGTCACACTTTTACCATTGCTGTGCCTCACTGTCACACCACAGTGACAGCTGAAGACTTCCCCCTCCTGGGTCTGAAATATCCTTTACTTTCTCTCTCCTCTGTCCAGGCTGCCCGATCATTTGTCTGGGCTCGAGGTCTGTCTTTAAAGAACTAATATTTTGTTGCTGGCAAAATAAAGGGGAGGTGAAGGAAGGGTCAGAGCATGGATCAGTATTAAACAAATTGTGAAGGTCACCAAGAATTTTAATCTGCCTTGAAAAAGAGACT
Source organism: Malurus melanocephalus (assembly GCF_030028575.1). Taxonomy (NCBI): domain Eukaryota; kingdom Metazoa; phylum Chordata; class Aves; order Passeriformes; family Maluridae; genus Malurus; species Malurus melanocephalus. The sequence goes on from NW_026623602.1 coordinate 568,587, forward strand.
TGTACCCAGCAGCACATTTTTGTTTGTGATAATCTGAATGGACAATTGTGGCTACTTTGAGAATTTGGTGTAGACTGCATGACTGGTATAAATTGAATTAGTCTCATGACAAGGACATAGTCCCCTTTCTCTCTTATCTGCCTGATGGAAAGCAGAAGAAAGCCCTGTGTGACACGTCCTGACCCACAGTGTCAGTGTGGGCTTTTGTGACAGGCTCTGGTTTCTGGCCTCTCATTTGATAAAACCAATTTGGTGGGGGCTGAAAAGGAGCTGGCTGCAGCACTAAATGTGCTTAGAGAAAAGAGTGTCTGGGGGTGAATGCAGAGGGCTGCCATTCCCTCCTGAGCATCACTGGAGAGGCAGAATTCCTCCTGGAAATGGGGCAGAGCCTGTGTGACACAGGGACACGGCTATCCCAAACCATGCCCTGTGCAGTTTTCAGCAGCATCACCTCCCTTTGTCCTTTTGTCATCACTGTGCCTCTCCATCCCTCCATCTGCTGATTTCTTACGTTTTTCTTTCCCACTCCTCTGCCTTCCTTCCTTCTTCTTCCATTCCTCCTTTGTCCTCTAAACCAGACTGAAACCTCTCCCCTCTTCTCTGTGCTGGCAGGGCACCAGCAGGAAAATCAGGGTGAGTKCTGCTTTCCCTGAGCATGGAAAAYATCCCAGCTTTCTGGTTTKGGGTCCGTTTCCCTCCCATCCCTGRTGCTTTCCTTCCTGCCTTCGCTACGTTGCACTGGTAGAGGGCTGTGAACCTGGAAATACTTACAATCCATCAAGGGAAAAAACACCTGAACATGGGTTGGGTAGCAAGAAAATGTAACCTGCACTTACAATGCAGATATCAATTGAAACTTTTTTAAAACATGTTTTAAGTAGTAGAAAGACTTTTTGAAGTGTTGTTGGTTGTTTAAGGGGTTTTTTTTTGTTGTTTTTTTGTTTCTAAGCAAGGTTAAAAATTCTGGTTTTCCCATTGATACACAATGCAGTGGGATTTTAATGCAGTAGATTAAAGTCTTYTCAATGTAAATTTAAAAAGTTCACAAGGGAATGGTTGTCATGTTTTTCCTGAATATTAATTCCAAATAAGAGGCTGTAATCTGAGCAGGGGTAGCCCAGTATTTTTGCAGTCAGTAAACAAACAGGAGCATGCTGAGAAAATTACATTTACACTACAGGGCTGCAATTCCAAGGCATAAAATTTGGCTGCAGGTACTCTGAGAGTGAGCCATGGCATTGTKCCAGCATCATGGCCACATTTGAATGATGTTTTCTGGAAGTTCCATCATTTGTATCCGGAATTCTGGTAGGTTTGGTTGGGGAATTATTTCAGCTCATTCCACGGACCTCTGGAGGAGAGAAAAAAAATTGAAAACACAGTGTGGTGTAACAAATCCAGAAATATCTGYTTTTCCAAGCACGTGGATGTTCTGTTAGCTCATGCAGATTTGAGAAATGAGTTCTCTTCGTTAATACAATGTAACATTTTTTTCTTCTGTTCTCTTTTTCAGAGACCTGAGYGAAAACCAGATAAAAGGAATCCCTAGAAAGGCCTTTCGAGGAATCATTGATGTGAAGAACTTGTAAGTGACGACTTCATTAATAATTGTGGTGAAACTCATTCCCCTCACATCACATCTGTTTCTGTGAGTCTGAGCACTCTGTGTTCAGCTCTGTGCAGACCCTGCAGGGTTTTGTCAGGGACCCCACAGGCTGCTTTGGTCCCCATGCCATGTCARGTTTGGGGATGAAATTGAAATGTTTCACTTAGTTTTTAAGTTTTCTGTCCCATCCTTTATGTGGAAGGTAAGTATGACAAAATGTGGCACCCAGACGCAGTGGTTGAGCTAGATATTTCTTGATACCAGAAATATCAGAAAATGAAAAAAAAAGAGTGGTTAACTCTTTGACAGCTTGTATTTAAAAATAAAATAATTTGTAAGAGCTGTTAAAGAGGAAAATAGGGCTTTGTTGTTTGTGCTACTGGAGCCAGTGTGGCCTAGCATTTTCTGTAAGGCAGTCTGAAATCTGTGTAAAGACTGAGCTCTGTGTTTGCAGAGCTGTTGGAGGCTCTCACCTATTCCAGAACAGAAACCCAATTTTGTGCACACCCTTGGCTTTGTTTGAGTCAACACAAGAGGAAAAAAAAAAAAGAAAGGAAAAACAGCCAGGGGCTTGGCAGGTGAGGATTCCGTGGGACGGCTGCAGCCACTCTCAGAGGCRTTTCAGAGCCATCAGAACCATTGTTACACCAAACCAGCAGCTGAAAGTTGATACCTGCTGTGCTAAATATTGGATGCACAGCATAAATGGGGTGGATTTTAAAAATTTAGTAAAAGAAACAGCTGAAGGAGATCTGAGAAGAAGCTCTTTTCCACAAACAGTCTTGTGACATACCTGTGCTCTGGTTTCRTGTTTTGCCCCAGTGGAATGCTCTCAGGCACGTGGTGTCATTCCTGGGGCACCCTGTGAAGGGCCAGGAGTTGGACTCGATGGTCCTGCTGGATCCCATTCCTTTCATGGTGTTATCATGAGTTTTGCTTGCATTGTGTGATCCATAGGAATAATAGGTGGTATTTTGTTTCAGAAAATCTGACTTTGCAGCCAGRATTTACTGTTAGTTGTCTGACTTAATTTCAAATAACAAAGTTTGCATTCMGAGCTGAGTTCACCTCTGCCAAGCTGTCACAACAAGCACAGGTGTTTTGATTTATGCACCCACTCAGTGCAGAAGGATCCAGGGTTTCTCCTTTCCGTGAGCTGATACCAAGGGCTGACTGGCTGGAGTGCTTACAGGAACTGGATAAATGTCAGGATTTAAAGCTTCAACAAAAAATGGTGTCTGTCAAGTTGGGCAGCATCCATTGTTTTGCTTTAACAAACACAGTATCAGAAGTACTTCCCTGTAGCTACCATTCTGTCTTTTGTGAGCACTGAAGTTGTCAGAGAACAATTCTGGTTTGGAGTGGTGATCCCGTGCATCCTCTGGYTCAGCAGCAGCACACAGCTCGGTGCTCTAACGGATCGCTGGTGTGAGCCACAAGGACTGATTGTTTGGGTAAACAGGAGAAACAGACTTTTCCCTCATGTCTGTAGACATTCTTACTCGATAAGCAGTGTATGAATCCTGTGGTCCAGGAGAGCAGGTGGCTCATCTGTGACATCAGTGAGCAGCCTGTGACTTGCTGAGAGAAACATGGCACCATCTTGAGCCAGCTTGCTGTTGGAAATGCATCGAAATTTCTGCAGCAATAACCATAAGGGYGTGATGCAAACTGAACCAAGTTTGTATTTCAAGCTCTTTAAGCTTGAAGCAGTGAGTTTGAATGTGCTGGTTCCCACTCTCAGCCTATTTGGCAGCCARGTCCCTCCCCTCTGGGTCCCACAGTGCCCGTGGCAGCGAGCTCAGGTGCCTGAGGAGGGAATGCTGTGCCTCAGGGTGCACTGAGCTGTGCCAGCACCTGCCCTGCTCCTGGKGACTGTGACACAAAGGTGCTGATGGCACAGCAGCAGGGCTGGCTGTTTCTATGGTTATCCCTTTGCAGATTTATTGTGCTGTCTCAGTGTTCTTCCACTTCATAAAGCGTGTTTGGGAGGGATCCTGGAGACTTTTAGGCACAAGAAATAAAGCCCCATACTGTCCTATACTCCCCAAACCTTTCCAATTTAGAATTYATACAGGGGAAGGCTGGCATAGAATGGTCTCTGTTTTCATGGCTTGACCTTCAGCAGGACCTCAGATTGTTCCAGGTCCTACAGAAAGTATTCTGATGTCCTGRCAAAAATAACAACTCTGCAGAGATYGTRACAGAGACACAGCAAGTGCTAGAGCAGATGCAAGTCTCCAGATTAATGCTGTATTTAACAGCAGCTTGGAAAGCTTCCCTCAGGACAAAATGCAGAGTTGATGCAATAGTCTGAGCCAGGGCAGGGATTCCTTTTGGATACAAGCTCTGAAATGCACAGCCTGAGGGCTCGGTATGAATTACAGTGGGTGCCATTTGGAACCCCTGTGAGAATTTCCTGTGTCAGCGTGGCCAGAGCAGTAATGGACACAGTCACAGGTTGTGTCCAGCTGGAGCAGACTGGTGTAGAAAAATCTGTTCTCTGAATTTAAGGGCAGAGATACTGCTGCATATATGCAGCAAAGAGAGTCTTTGGTGATGTCCCCCAAGCACCAGGGCTGGCTTGATACTGAAAAAATAATTTAAAAAATAATTGTTAAAATGATAGGGGAGAAAAAAGTGTTATAAAAAGCAGTGTTTCAAGATATTTTTCACCGTGTCTTTCTTTTTAAATGGTAAAAGCTTTCTGTCTTTTGTCATTCTCTTAGCAGAACAGTGAACCCAGGAAAATGGGCTTGGTTAGGGCTGTGCTAAAGAAGAGTTTTAAATGTGAGGCCAGTGTTCTTGCATAAGACAAAGCAGGGACTGGAGCTTTTCAAACTCCTAAGTGAGGGAAGTTTTGTTGTGTGAATTATTTTCACATGAAGTGTTTTCTGCCATTTGAGTGCAAAAATCAAAGACTCTGCACACAAAGGATTAATTAGTAAGTCTATTTCTAACTGAAATATAGAAATAATTATACAGCTTTTAGAAAGTTTTGAGAACATGTAATATCCATTACCAGTAGTGGATTTACAGGGGAATTTGGCTGAAGCTGACACTTTGAACATATTGTGGAGTAGATGCATAAAYGCTGCTCAGTGGCCCTAAGAGCTGAACAAGAGAGGGCAAGAGAGGGCCAGCCTGCACAGCACACCTGTGTTCAATTTCTGTAACTTATTACTGAGGAACAGGAAATGTTTCTTGCAGGAATCTAGCCCCAAGTAAGCACATTCATTTCAAGAATTAAAGYATGTGGGTTTGGGTCTCGTTGAGCTTTGGGCTAGCTCAGCGCTGTCAGCGTGGCYTTCCATCACAACAATATATGGATGGAGCTGCTGCTTGGGTTTCTGCACGTTTCCCCTGCTCCTAGCTCCTCTTGGCATTCAGGGGAAGGTTCCTCTGGTCAGGCATTCCTGCAGCTCCATCAGCCTGGCCAGCCCACCCTACAGAGGGCAGCCAGGATCCCAAAACAGGGATATCCAGGGCTTGATGTTGGGAAGGAGTTCCTCCCCATGAGGGTGGTGGGTCCCTGGCACAGGGTGCCCAGAGCAGCTGTAGCTGCCCCATCCATCCCTGGCAATATCTAAGGCTTGGACGGGGCTTGGAGCAGCCTGGGATAGTGGAAGGTGTCCCTGCCCATGGCRGGGGTGGAACCAGATGATCTTTAGAATCCTTTCCAACCCAAACTGTTGCGAGKCTATGAACATCTCCCAGCCAAGGAAAGGAGAACAGGAATCCATGTGCAGTGTGAATGCAGGGCAGAATGGCAGAGCAGAGGGGAGCCCCCCTGACTGAGTGTCTGTGCAGCACTCAGAGCCACAGGGAATCCCACAGAAACTGCTTTTTCTGTCAGGAGCTGCTGCAGTTTCTTTTTCTTGACTCACTGGAACTCAGTCCCACCCATACTCTTCTTCCTTGAATCTCTCCTGGGCTTTCACTGTGAGATTCTGTAGCACTGGGATTCAGAAAAAAACAAGTTAACAGGTTCATTTGTCATGATAATAACGGGCTCATTGCATTTCCGTCTAAATATTTCTCAGCCTCACCTAAGATAATAGCTGCTATCACTAGCCCTGCAAGCTTTCCTTGCATCCTGGGGCCACTTAGCAAATTGTGGGTAATATCYTCCTTGATAGCCCTAAAGGTTCTCATGGAGGAAGAAATGAAGCATTTAGATTTATTTTTTTAAAAAATACAGAAATACATCAGCACATATGTAACATTTAACACTCTGCAAGTCAGTACACATTTATTTTCCTAGCGGTTAAATTACCYCTGCAGTGTGGAAAATCAGAGCTCTTGTGAGTACTGTAAAATATTGCTGTACCTATTAGTTTCAGTTCCTTATTTGTTAAATGGCTTTTCCTGGAAGATTCTGTTACTTTTTTTTTCCTGCATGCATCTACTATTAGCATCAATCCATGTGACTTTTACAAAAATTAAACATCTAGAGCGCACATTCAGGTTTTAGAAAAAGCTGAACTTGCTCTTTACAYTGAGTGGCATTTTGCATTCACCTACACAAAATATAAAAATGCTCCTATGTAGTTTTTTTTAACCATCACAACCAGCACTGCAGAATGCATTTGTAATTTCTGCCATTGAGGCATAAGAATAATTAAACATACTTGTCGAGTTAAAATAATGAGTAAACTCAAGGAAATAGTGGTTGATTTGTGTGTAGCCATTTCACTAGCAGAAAGCAAGTGATTGTGAGTTATTTGCCACACATAAATATGTAGTGGATCTTAATGAAATGTTACACTACCAAACATAACTCCTTTAGTCCGGGTTCTCCAGGGAAGCTATTACCCAGAGCCCTCTGAAATTCCTGGCTGTAGTTTCTTGACATTTGTGTGCAATATTCAGTGTTACTCTCGCAGTTTGCAGTAAAATAAAACAAAAGGAGGAAGATAAACAGTTGGCCAGATTTTCCACTCGTTTGCTGTAAAATCTGCAATGAGCCTTCTGAAGCTGGTGGTTGGCTTCAAATAAAAGTGAAAAAATGCCAGAGGAGAATCAGTTATCATGTGTTGGGTTGGGTATTTGCTYGTGTATCTCGCAATGGACTGAACAATGTCTGTATTTGACTGTGAGCTTGAAAAGCACAACATATTTGAAATAGGAACACTTGAAAATTTAAGAAAAGGATACATCTGTTCTGTTATGGAATAGATTTCAGGTTGTTTTGACAAAGAACTGGCAAAACAGGTCAGAGGCCTGGAAAGTGCTATTTGGAATCCTCCTTGGAGACAAGCCTTTTGCACTCTTTAAGGGGCAAAAAGATCACATTACTTCGACTGTATAAATTTGTAAATAATTTTCCTCCTCCTTGTCTGTAAATTCACTCTGCACTCAATGTATTCCATCAGTGTATCCCTTTGCATCTCCTGTAATTGGTCTTCATTGTGATAGTGACCATAATGAATTCAGGAGAGATCTCTGTGGCCGTCGCATTTGCTTTCCTAGAAATTTCATTGTCATGCAGCATTATTACAGCATTAAAATAACAAGTTACCAACTCACCACCTTCTATGGAGAAACACCACCTGCAGCGTCAGTTAATTTTATGAATACATTAGTTTGAGCTTTTGCCATCTGTTCTACCCCTTGTAATAAATGCAAAAAGCATATATTTCACAATTAACTCATTAAAAGGATATGATTGATTGAAATGCACATGCATGTTCCCTGTGCAGCAGTTAAGGTGAGATCTGTGCAAGCCGAGCACACAGACAGACTCTGAGTCCTGCCAGAGGACATTTTGGGAGGCTGAAATGTTCCTCTCTTGACATGCTGAGCCACACACACAGGGCCAGCACATCCAGTGACACGGGAGGGTGGCACTGGTTGCTTCGTTTGTCCCTTGAGAGTCGCTCCCTCGTGGTTCTGCCCTGGGAGCTGCTGCTTTCCTGACGGAGCTCAGGGGTGTAAAATGCTCCTTTGGTTTTGTTGTCTATTCTGTTCTGCTCTAAATCACTAACCTCTAAAACCTGCCTGCCCTGATCTTTTTAAATAATTTATCTATCATAGAGTAAAAATAAGTGGAACTAAAGGAAGAAAGCCTCAGAGCTGTTCAGGCTGGCTTCGGGATGGCAGGAAGGTGGAGAGAGGGATTGTGTTCTCATTTGTCCCAGCTGGAGGTGCCTTCCTGCTCCCTGTGTTCCCATCAGGAATGTCATGACTGCTGCAGCCACAGCCAAGGGAAAGCCCTCTAGGAACATGGAGATGAAAACTTGAAATTTAATTCAGGAACTGCATTCTTTTAATCACAGCTTTTTCTCTGCCTGCAGTGAATCGGCAGAGCCTTTTTCCTCTCTGTGCTGCACTGGGAAGGTGCAGATTTCATCATGAAATGATAGGATCCTGGGCACAGGCTGCCCTTGTGTCCCTTCCCTTGGGCAGGGTGGCTGGGGGTGACCAAGGGGTCTGGAATAAGAAGCTGATTCTGCATTTTTGTAGACTGTGATGCACCAAGGCAGTGCCTTCTGAACAGCTGTGCTGAATTGCTGCTCTCCTCGGGAGTTTGTTGGAATTGTCATGAAATACTGTGGGCTTTAAGTGTCATCACAACCCTGACACTCTTGCACGTCTCTTTTAATATCATCAGGAATAGTTATTATTCAGAATTACCGTATTGGGAGGAAAGTTYCATGGGATTTTTGCATCGTGCACTGGTGTTAAGAGATGCAGTTCAGCAGTGATCYCGCTGGTGAGTGAGGCAGTTTCAGTCTTGAGAGAGCATTTTTGTAAATGCTTGGCAGTAGCGTTCAGCCCTTCAGGGGACGTTTTAGAAGGGCGTGAAGTGATGGGACAATGGGGAATGRCTTTAAGGTGGCAGAGGGTATTTTTAGGTTGGATATTAAGCAGRTATTCTTCCCTGTGAGGGTGGGGAGCCCCTGGCACAGKGTGCCCAARGAARCTGTGGCTGCTCCATCCYTGGAAGTGYCCAAGGCCAGGCTGGACAGGGTTTGGAGCAGCCTGGGAATAGGATAGRGTAAGGTGCCCCTGCCCATGGCAGGGAGTGGAATGGGATGAGCTTTAATCATCCCTTCCAACATAAACTGTTACATGATCCTGTGAGTCTCTGGTTCACATGGTCAGCTGGAAGGTTTGGCCYCAGCCTTGCATTATTCCTTGCGTTATTCCTTGCATTATTCCTGAACAACCTGGTATGGTCCCATGTGCATCAGGGAGCAATGGAACAGACGTGCAGACCAACAAATTCTGCAACGTGACAAATACTGGATAACCCCAAAACCATTTCATGAAGTATTTAAAGTTGTGCCATATTTGGCAGTGTGTTCACAGACCATACTTGCATTTTTTAAACACATTTTGGTTTSTGTAATCCCCTTCCTCATGTCCCTGCTAATAAATAAAACACCAGGTGGAYGAACCAGCACAGAACGATCTTAAATCTGTTGAATGTGCTAAACAATGTCTTGTACTTCACGTGAGATTGATTGCACAGATTGAAAATGCGCCRCTGATTTATTTTTTTTATTTTTTAAGTGAAAACATCTGCATTGAGTAGAGTGGATGTCTGCTCTGTTCTCCTGTCCACTTGCATTTCAGGAAGTGTTTGTTTTCATGGATGTCTGTAGTTGTGGGCTCAACYGGCCACAAGGGATCTGTCACTGACAACTTATTAAAAGCTGAACCATCACTCCTGAGGAACAGATTTCCTCACTGTAAAGGTTGCTTTCCCCGGAGGAAAATGTCAGAGAAATAAAAGCTGAAATATCTCTTAAGTGTGTTGTACTTATAAAATAGAAGTACATCAGCCAGCAGTATTTAGAAGTGGGGAATGTATGTTTGGTGACGCTTAATATTTTTGGAGTTTTCCTTTTTCTGAGCTAATCGGAGCTGACTGCCTCCATAATGAGATTACACATAATTTTGATCTACCCAGTTTCTGTATTCTGGATATCCACTGCAGTATATAATGGGTTTAGTACCAATTTTTGGGCAAACCACAGATTTTTTAATACTTGTAGAAGTAAGACAAATATAAATGCCAATTACTTTTTTCTTTTCTGGAAATGCATTTCAAGCATCATCGAAAACCTGCATTTGAATTGTTCATATGGCAAAACCATGATGCTGATGACAAGAAAGATGAAGTATCCCACACGGGTCTAAGTCATCCTTTCTATCTAYGAATTCTCTTCTGATCTTCCCTGTGATTTGTGTTTTACATAATTTATTGCCTTCCCCAGCCTAAGAGGGGTTCTTTCTGCAGCCATCAGCAGTGAGGGGGTTTGAGGAGTGACGTGGCTGTGCTGTGTCCCATCAGGAACACGGYACAACTCCACAGGGATGGGAATCCTTTGCACAGGAGACTGAAAAAAATCAGTTTGATGGTCACTTTTACAATTTCTCTTTGATTAGGTAAAATCCAGGAGTCTAGAGATTTAAGTTGTAGATAATTCACTTGCCTAAACAGGACACTGGTGGAATTTTTTAAAACCGGATCCCAAGCTCCAGGTCCAGAGTTTGATAAAGGAAAACCTCATCCCTAATCCCRAATGGGACCCATTATCTGGGGTTTGAAATGTGCTGCAAAAAGTCAGGGTGCCTCTTGCTATTTAGGGATTACTTATCTGCTTGCTTATTTCGCTGAGCTCTGCTCGGTGCTTTCTGGGCTCGTTATTCTTTTATCCTAATGAAGCACAGATACTTTTTAGTGCAGCACCCATGCTGCAGCACTGCTTTTCTTGGAGAGTAATGAATAGCAGATTTGGCTCTCTTCTGTTTTAATAGACTTACAAGAGTCTCTCTGACAGAAACAAACTCCAGAAAATRCCTTGATTTAAAAACAGGCTACGTGGTATTCTTACTGTCCTTTTGATATAAAACTTGATTAGAATGAGATGTGACATCAGTTGAAAAAGGATGAAAATCAAATTTTCTTTATTACGTACGTGTTTAGGCTAACSTATGCCTACAGTTTATCTTTGTGTAATTTGTGCTGTCTTTGTGCCGTCTTTGTGCCATACCTTCATTTTGAATACATTTGTTGAAGATTTCCTGTAGCATTCATCTGTGATTGTCAAAAGGAAGTTTTATTCTAAAAAAAGAGATAGCGCTGGTTTTAATTATGAATCTAAATAGCTTCATAACCAGGGTGAACTCTGAATTTACATTATTTTTATGATAGCCACACCATTCCAGGTTTATTGATTTTGTCATTTGCTTCATTACATTTAATGGAAACCTTTTGTACGAAATTATTCCGGTGCTGTGCTGGCCACGGAGGGGTCAGCGTGTGCAGTCTGCAGCCAAAACAGCATAGCAAAACCATTTTAGTGCAGACTCCATGGGTGGAGGGGGCTGTAAATACACTCCACCAGCAGAACAAAGTTTGCCTTTTCTTCTTGACCTTCCCAGCTGGATGAAGTTAAAAAAACAGCTTGAGTTGTCTTTTTTTATACTCTTCTCTCCCCCTGTGTTTTGCTGTGGAACAAGCAAATGCCTGTTACTGGAGACAAAAAGGAGTTTGGGGTTGGGAGTTTGGGTTGGGCAGAGCCTGCTCCATCCCTGGCAGTGCCAGGCTTTGCTGGGATGGCCTGGTGGCACCAGYTGTGTGCCCAGGGGAGATGTCCTGCTGGAAATGCTCTGCAGGGAGTACTGACCTGCTGGGCAGAAGTTGTTTTCTATTTTGAAGAGCCATTGTGCTTTTTTTGGCTTTCAGGGCAGAGACACTGTGTTTCTGGGATCTCCATTTCACTGGGATTAAATGTTGATATTTTGTTTTGTGAATAGGCACCAATGTGCCTGGGTTTGCTGTRCTTTTAAAGATGTACTTTTAAAGGGGCATTGGAACGAGATGATCTTCAAGGTTCCTTTCAACTCAGGCCATTCTGTGATTCTATTAATAAAACTTCTTGAGCTCTTAATTAAYACTGCTTCACTTTTTATGGGTAACACAATTATTACTTTTAATCTAACTTCATTTTAAAAAGTGATGAAAACACGATGCAAAACCGTTAGGTAAATGGATCCTTGTTTGCCCAGAAAGCAATGACTTAGGTTCAAAAATTAATTTCAGTAATTGATTGGAGGGCTGGATTTCCTGCACCACTCTTCCTCGACCACAAAATGAGATGGATGTCCCCCTGCTTTTGACCCCAGCTCTTAACTTAGCTGCAGCTTTTTTCTTGACCCAAGCCCTCAAGTCAGCTGCAGTTTTCTGTGTGAAAGCAGAACTGCCTGTTTAAACCAAGGCTGTGTAGTTTCTTGACACATTCAGAGCCCAGAAGGGAATGATTACACTTCTCATTCAGTGATTCAGTCTGTTCCATGACTTTGCTATCCTGCAGTTGGGTGGCTCCGTGACATAAAGTGTGGAAAAACAAAGCCACCTGCAATTTAGTTCAGTACCAAACTGATATGCCTTGAAAAGAAAAATATTAAACTGTAATGGTATAACTGTATTTTACAGTTTTTTCATCACAAATTGTTTTTATATGAACATATGCTCACTGTGTTTGTACAGCAATGGATATTATGCAGTCCTTTTAAACAGCTCAATTGCTGCATCGCTTGAAAATTTCCTCAAAAGAAGCTCAGATCATGTAAATCCTACACGGATATTAAGAAGATCTGATGGAGGATCTTTGTGTTATTTAAAAAAAACCAAACAATGTTTTTGCTTGGATCTGCAGGGCTTTCTTCCTGTATAAAATAAGGATCTAAATCTGAGCAAAGCACGGAGGGAATTCCCAGGCACTCAGGTATCTGTTATGGGATTAGTAGAAATAAAGTTGATTATCTAGGTGCAAATCTGAGAATGGCTTTACTGTAATAGCTTTGAGGTAGGCAGGAATAAAACCCCTTTTGTTTAAGAGCAGCTGACACAGGGTGAGTGGAGACAGCAGCACTGGAAAGGCTGTGAGATGATGGTCTCATTTGTACAGCTGATTTCTGCTACTGAATATCATTCCCCTCCACTTTTTTTTTTTTCTTACCAAAGGCCTGTGGGACCTAATTTTGCTTTTGTTTACCCTTTGGTAGTCCCATAAATGTCAAAGAAACAAATGAGAGAATTCTGTCTTCATGTGGAAGTAACCTCTGCTCCAGTATTTTGTGGTTTGTTTTTTTTTTTAAGTTCTTTTTGGAGTTATTTTTCCAACTCATTGAGCAGCACAGTAGCACTATGGTAATGTGCATACACAGCCTGTTCGAGGAGCATTTCCACACTTAGGATTCTTGTTCCTCTCTCTTGTTTGACTGGGGAAAGGGAGGATTTGGGAATTGTTTGTTTGAAGGACTATCAGAGTTCCACGAATGAATGATCAAGATTACTTCCCTGTGTAAATTCTGCATCAATATCCTGTAAATCCCAAGTTGCTTGTGAGGCAGTTGTAAATCCCAAGTTGCTTGTGAGGCAGT
>NW_026623602.1:581693-595624 GCF_030028575.1 Malurus melanocephalus
ACTCATTTAAAGAGTTAAGATAATGGGCTGTATAAAAATGTGTTGTGGTGCACAGGAAGCTGAAGGGAAATGATTTGCATAAGGGTGCCCATGAGCAGTTCTTGCTGCATTTCTTGCATTTCTAGAAGGCTGACAYGAAGCATCCAGCCTGCTTCTCAGGGCAGCAAAACAGGACTTTCAAACACTTTAAAAATGGCTTGTTGTGGCATGGGGTGGGAAATGGAGCTTTCTGCTGTGAAAACTAGCTTTAGAAATGAGATTGACATTTTTCCCCTTTTTTTCTTCTTCCTTCTGCTGTTTTTTTTCTTCTTTTTTTTTTTTTTTTTTTTTTTTTTTTGGTGACCCCTCAGTAGCCCTGCATGCGAGCTTCACCCTTGAACCTGCTTTATTTTGTATTTAATTTATATGCTTAAACTCGGGTCATACGCAGCACCAGCTATTGATCAGGCCCTGCTTTTAAACCCAGGCTTACAGGGAAGATGACTGCTGCAAAGAGGTCAAGTGCTTTGCCTGGAATAATTCCCTGGTTAAGGGGGGCTCACAGTTTGCTGAGTTTCAGTGAGGATTCGTTGTTGGGGATGGATTTTCAGTTTGGTTTGTAGCTCTCTGCCTGGAGCTCTGGTTGGTTTTTGGAGATGTGGTGTTCTCCCTTCCTGAGGAGCAGCTGAGATCATAATGAAGGGTTAAWAATCAGATGGGAAGGGGGAGCAGCTGCCCTTCTCAGGGAGCTGGGCAATGAGCAGCATCCTCASAGTGGCTGAGGATGGGAGAAATGTCCTGAGAAGCCAATTGTTCAGGTATCCTCTTTACCTACTTACAAAAAAAAATYGTTGCTTTGATTGCAAGAAAGAGAAAATTAGGGCAGGGCTTTTTTCTGGGCATTTTATTTCAGTGCTGTCACATCTCAGTGTGAAGGAGGTTTTTGAGGTTTTGTCTAAAGAGTCAGGTAAGGTAACTGGTGTACTCTTGTGATCCAAACCTGCTGCCTAATCCTGGGCCTGGGAGTAAAAGTTTTCTTACACATGGCTTTCTTTTTGTCATGACAATCCTGGCAGAGGAAGCAGCTGTCCCTGTTTGAATGGATTTATGGGCTAATGTCAGGAAAAAATACTAATAAAAAACACCACCTAGCAAGGAAATATAAAGTAATTTGGATAAGCTAATTTTTAAGATTCTTTAATACTGGGTTCAAGTTTGTAAGGCTTGTAGAATCATTGTTCAGTGGCTAGTGAGTAAATGTGAATGAACATTTCAGACATATAAAAGCATATTTAAGATTATAAATATAATATTCATTATATTTAAGAAATCACAATGCCTAGGATGACTTAAAGGTTGTTAGAATTATTTCAAAAGGAAGTATTTATCCTAAAAATAATTCTAAAAGTATAGTTTGCAGAGAAAAGTATTAAAGTCTGTAACTTCTGGGAAATTAYGTTCACAAACCTGCCTCTGCAATATTTTCTATTGATGTCAGAAGCAAGGTGCAAAAATTATTTAATAAAAACTAACTATATGTGTAATAGTAAGCAATCTTGTATCCAAATCTTTGTTTTTAAATAGGGCACACAGTTATGTCATGATGCTGTTTTTACCAGTTTTTGATGAAATAATTCTTTATGTTCATTACAAGTCCTGAATTTATAGATAGGTGTGGAGTTTTGAGTCACTCAAGTCTCCTGCAGGATGGAATAAATCCCTTTGGAGGTGACCCTATCATCCTGTTCTTGCAGTGAGCATTGTCTTGGAGATCATGGTTGCCCCTCGGATTTCTGAGCTGTCTAGTTTCAGCTCTGGGGTCGAGTTATTCCTTGTCCAGCAGTTTATCTTTCCAGGAGATTGGCATTCCACARGAAAAGCTGAAAATCCTCAGCACTTCTTACCCTGCTTGTCAGCTCTCCCCAAGAAAGCTTATGTGAGGATATCAGGAACCAGCAGAGTTTTTGATGACTTTTTTCAAGCACTGCAGTCCAGTAAAACACCAGTGCTGTTATATATCTTTTACCTCTATCTTTATAAACTTTGTGGCAATAATAACATCATCAGTTATTATCTATTGCACTGTGCTCAGCATTTTTTATATAAACTCTCCCTCCTCCATATTTTACCTTGGGGTTACGCCTGTCCTGAGGCCAGAGAAGGATATTTTAATTTGGAAATTATGTAGGTTCATGGAACTGGAAGAGATGATTTCAGTTCCTGAAATTTTGTAAAACGTCAGACGCTGCTGACAGCTCTGGGGAGGAGGAATAAATACATTAAAGGGTGAGGGACTCAAATGCTACAACCATCCCATAAATGCCAGAAATAGATGGATGCCATTTGTTTTTATGAATTAAAAAAAAAACAGACCTATGATTTCATGTAGGTGGAAAGAAACTCCCTGGTGAATGTGCACAAGAGCTGTCACATATGCTCCGTGCCATGTTTCTGAAGGATATGTGGCAGTGCCACATTGRTTTGGTAAAACATTGTTTGGAAAGTTGAAGATCTGCGAACAAAAAGTGAACGTAGTCATCCAAACATATTGGGTGCTTATGGTTCATATGGGTGTTCCAATGGAACATTTGTTCCAAAAAGCTTGTAAACAGAAATTTGCAGGATGGGTTGCTGTCCTTACCCTGGGTGACAAACATTTCACAGATGACGTGAATTTGGCTGCCTTGAAAACAGTAAAGCAAAATGGCTTTTTCTTTTTTTTTTGTCATCTATGATCCTGTTAATTCCAGAGCACTTTTCAAAGGATTTAAACAATCATATAATTATTGAATGGCCAGATAACCAAGAAAAACACTGGTTTTGGTTCCCATTTAATCTGTCAGTTAATTTGGTTCCTACAGTCTTTTTCTGGGTTTTCTTTTSTTTTGCTTTTCTTAAAGGTTTCCTCTTTTTCATTCTAGAAATTGGTGATTCTTTCCAAGCACTTCTTGTTCTGGTTAGCTCTTTTTAGGTGCTTGAGGCTTTCATTTGTTAGGTGCACGTGTTTCACTGGCAGCACAGGTGAGTTTGGGATGTGCTCCAAACCTGGTGTAGACAAAGAAAGGAGGGTGGTGGCAGGGGGGAACACAAATCACAGGGGCACAGCTGGTGTGACATCTTCTGAATGTGTCATGGGATGATTAATTTGGATACAGAAAACTACTCAGGAAAGAAAAWTAGATCTTTAAATTCATGTTCAACTGCCCAAAAGCACTTCATGTCTGTGAGTGGACCTTGGGAATGGRGATAAGGAGCAATCAGCTGCAGGCTGGTCTGCTCAGGACTCCTGCATGAGAGAYCTCACTGTGTGTGGCAGAACAGCAGATTTTAGTTCTTATTTGAGCCCTTTGCCACTCTTAGTCTAATGGGAGTGTTATTTGCTTGCTCATGTATAAATACATGTGTCTCTAACTACCTAAATTACGTATATAAGCACACTGAGTGCCCAGAGAAGTGCAGAGTCCTGTTTTTGTAAACTAAGTACAAATACAAATAAGCATATAAAACCACACAGCAAGATTTCCCCCTTTCATTACAGTTTYTGTAGCATAAGCAGGTGATGCAGTAACCCACAGCACATCTTGTGTTATTTGTTTGAAGTCATGCAGGAGAACAAGCAAATTTGGGGCAATGAGGTATAGAATCAGACTATAAGGAGTAATTTCAGTGAGACTCTGGATGGGGAACTTAAATTCATTTCCTTCAGTGGTGAGAATGAGATTTGATGTAAATGCCTTAAAGGCTCGAGAGGTTCAGGCTGAATTGCAATGTCCCCCTCTCACCCTTAGCACCGACTCATCTCCACTCACCCACACTCTTATCTAGTATTGATTACAATCAGCCACAGCTCTGGCTTGCAGAATGGGATGWGATGCTAAGAAATGACAAATATAAAGGCTTCAAAACAGAGGATCAGGGCTCTGCATATGCATTGAGGCAGCCATTGGAAAACAAATTTCAAAGGTTTCTACATTATTGGTTGCCAGCACTGTTTGGTATCAGTAAGAGGGCAGCAGCACAGGGCTGTGAGGTACATGGGTCTGCTGCTCTGAGAAATCACGGACCAGCAAAGCAGAGAAATGGTGAGGAGTCACAATTTGGAGCTGTGTGTCATTTAGGAGCATTTTTGTGTTAAAAASAAAACCTCTGATAATACCAGGCAGGTAGTCAGTGAACAACACAGAACTGTAACTAAGCCAAAYGGCTCCTTGTCTTAAAGTTATTGAAAACACTTATTTTTCAATTTGTTATTTCATCAGTGGCCAATTTTGCAACAGAAGTTACTAGAAGGGGATAAATTCCATGTCTCAAAAGCAAGCTGCCTGTTCAGTAAAGAACCAAAGGAGTAAAACAAAACAAAATACCTGGAAAYAGACCCTCCACCCCTGCTTTTCATCATCTGGACTGCCACTTATCCATCCTAAAATAGGAACCCACAGCTGTGTTGAAGATGAACCCCACAAAAAAGCTTCTGAGCCTGTGTTAAGCATGGCCAGTGCTGGAAATCCCTATCAGAGCMATTTAAAACTAATGGAATATGTGGTTTGTTAACTGTGCTCCAGTGGCTGTGGGAGTTGGTTGAGGAACTGAGTAGAACCATGTTAAAAAAAAAAAAAAAATCCCCCAATCCAAAATGGTACACAGAGATATTCAGAACTGTGATTCCTTCTCAAGCTTTAACTGGGCATTTTTGGATTTTTTAAAACAGCCTGATTAACCAGCTTTTGATTSAACACTTACTGGTGTGTTACACTAAGAAACTACCATTTATAAGTGCAGTCTGGAATCAATTATTTAATTAATTGRAATTATCCCCAAGTTTTTAATATTAATGTTCTAATTAACAACAAAAAGAAAAAGTTACGAAAGCACAAAAATCAAATGTTCTGCCTAAATTTGCCAGCCATGCAGTGAGGCAGACACTCTACCATGACTTTACTCACAATATTTAGTGGTTTGATATTGTTTCCTCCTAATTTTTGTCTTAAGAGCTAGAAAAACATATCACAAGTCATTGTATGACTGCGGGTGTTAGCATTAATCTAATGGGATATGGGATTTCAGAGGGGACAGATGTCTGGAGATCGAATGTCCAGATTTCTTTTTGCTCTGTCATCCCTCTAACTGTGTCAAAAACAGGCACTTCTGGCCCTGGGGCGCATTCACCTTCCCTGCTCTGCCACAGCCTCTGTGCCCCACGACATTTTCGTATTTGCTGGTCAAGATGAAGCTTCACAAAGGCAGCAGAGCTTTAATTTTCCTGTCAAACCTACGTTTTGTAAATTAATACATGTAAAGGTGTGCAAGCARTGAGCACCCCCAGAATTACTGCACTTTTTGCCGAGTGTCCCTATTAAATAATCCCGGTGAGCTCTGCACATCCCTGTACCCCCAGCACGGGCTGGGCTCAGGGATACAGCCAGAGAGGGCTGCACTGGTGTCCCTGGGCCAGCAGCTCTGTCACCGTGTCCACAGCACTCCTGTCCAGGGRCCAGCAGAGCACTGACCCTCTCTGTCATCCCTGAGTTTCTTGCAGCCCCCCCTGTCCTGCCAAGCCCGTTGTAGGAAATGCCCATGGCTCCAAACAAATTTTGTCTGTCTCGGACAAGTGACAGCTGAGACACTTTTTAACAGGAAGGGATGGAGCCTTCTGCATATTTCTTTTTAAAGTTTTGTTTCTTCAATGGATTTGTTACCACACGGAACATAGGCAGGGAATGATTTTAAGGAGAAAACGCCAATCCCGGTGGATGCTGCCATGCTGATCGGCAGGAACAGCTTGCCTGTGAGGGCTGATTGGGTTTGCCTTGGCAATGAGCAATGTTTAGGGGCTGTTAGCTCCCCCTGAGTGGGACCAGGATGGTGCATGAGCCTGGGGAGGCACTGGCCTTGCTCATGGGACACATCTTCTGCATGAGGTCCAGTGGTGGTGCTGTGATGGGGTCGGGATGGGGCACAGGCAGCTGGACCCTGCAGATGCCCTCTGCCCTTCACTGTCCCTGTGCCCCTTTCACTGTCCCTGTGCCCCTTTCACTGTCCCTGTGCCTCCCTCACTGTCCCTGTGCCCCTTTCACTGTCCCTGTGCCCCTCACTGTGCAGAGTTTGGGGTGGGAGGCAGCAGGAGGAGCAGCCCAGATGTGCAGAGTTTGGGATGGGAGGCAGCAGTTCCTGTCCCCACCTGCGGGGYGGATGGAGCCACCTGCAGCTCCTCTTGCTCTTCGTTCAGTACAGATTTCTACTCCTTATTTAGATTTCAAAACTGCGTGTTTTTTCTATGTATGTACCTGGCTTTTTCAGATTTTTCAGACTGTCCCTAATGATAAGATTTCCTGTTAATATTCCTAATCTGATCCCTTGGTATGAATTCCTTTTATTAAGGTCACTGGTTAGTAACACTGTGAACTAGAACTTTCCTGTACAGGYGGTGTTTGACACTTGTCAACTGAACATAACGATAAATAAAAATTTATATGAGTGCAAACCTTCCAAAGCTGTAAAAAACACCGCAGTAAGTAAGTTTCATTTTCTCCACCACCCATTTTATCTTCCTCATTTCTTCCCCTTTTCCCCTTTGGGGCTATGGCAGAGGAGAACAACAGATGGTTATCAGTCAAGAGTAACTAGGGAAACGGCAAAACCTGCCCCAATTGCTATGGAGACAGCCATTTCTGTGCTTGGTATGCACTATTTGTTACATCAGCAACCAGAGAGAGTTAAAAAAAGAAAAAAAAATTGTTCTAAAGCACCTGATGTTGAAAGGAAATCTCGGTGTGTTTGTCCTTGTGGCAGGAGGAGTCTCCATGTTTGTTTGCTACTAAAGTTTTGCTTTAAAATGATATTTTGGTTATTTTGTGACAGCAGCATTTTGATTAGTGAGTTAATGCAATACAAATACTCAGAGTAAATACTTAATAGTTTTGAATAGTCTGCAGGATAATTATTCAAAAGCAACTCTTCCCCTTGAAATCAGATATTCCTCCCTCCTTGAATYTGACAGCCTGGCAACACAGGTCGGGTATGAAAACTGAAAACGAGAATATGACTCTGCCTAATTATTTCAGGCAGATGAGCTGTTTCTGCACAGAGCTTCAACCACAGCTTTTGGCAAAACCATCCTTGAGAAAAAAAAAAAAGGAAATTTGGAGCAATTGTAAAAATCTCAGAGTGAGATTGCAGCTTGATCACAACAGCTGTATCAATCTTTTAAATTCTCTGATATAAACAAGCTCTTATAGAGTGATTTCAGTGAAGTATCAATAAAGAGTAAAAATTAAATGTGAAAAAAGCATTAAAAACTATTTTGAAAGAACTTCACATTATTTCAATTTAATTGAATTTAATATTACTTCAAAGCATCATCTTTTCCCATTTATTGGGGCTTCCTTATCAATTAATACAAGGATAAGGACTYGAGCTTGGTGTGTGAGAAATTTTAAATGGATGTGTTGGTGTCACTTTCCTTAGATATTTTAATATTCTTGAAGTTATCTAAGGGCAATAAATGTTAYAGARTGTCTCTCTAATTCTTACAGGTTAYGGRAGAACTTAAGTACCAGAGTGCAAACTTTACAGGAAAGGGATGACATAGGACCAGCAAGTTGTATTAGAAATGAAATCAAAAAGGAAATGGAAGGGGAAAATGTTGTCCAAGCAGAGGTTTTTTTTTTTTTGAGATGTAGTTAACAAGATTAATTCTTTTCTAAAAATGATTCTGTAATAATTTACAGTGAATTTACCTTCCTGAGAAATCACTGTTGAAAATTCCTTTATATGTTTTGATGATACAATACTTTTAATATGAGTACTTCTGGTTAAAAAATGCAAGTCTTTCAATAATGAGGAAATGGCTCCTACCTAATTTTTTATTGATATGATCTTGAATGGTAGTACAGTAATTTTGTATCACTAACAGTAGAACCTTAAATCTGCAACTGTTATAACATTGCTTTTGCTAAATGTGAAATATGAGGAAACAGAAGTCTGGACTGTATATATTACAGTACTGGTTAATACAGGTTTTTATTTTAATATTTAACTACATTTTGGGCAAAATACAGAAAGAGGTTATAGTAATTTAACTACTGTCACAGTGTAATTAAAAAACAGGTTAGCACTTGAGCTCTGCAGTGGCCTTGGTAGTGTTTGAAAGTGGAAAAAAAAATCCCTCACTGCATAAAGTATAAAACACAGGTTATAAAGTTCATTATTGTTGAATGTTGATGCTTGAAGAACCTCTTCAGAATGTGAGTATGGCTAATAACTGAAAAAATGCTGGAAGCTCTTATATGGTTGGTATGCTTGAAGAAACATTACTAGTAATACACATGTAGGGTTTTAAACAGTAACTGATTTTTAATGTTAGTAAAATTATAGATTATTTTGGGTTTGGTAAATTTYACCCTGTGTGAATTCAGTTCTTTAATATTTTAGAATAGTTTTGCATTAAAAAAAAAATCTTAAAGCTAGTAGCATGATGAAAATTGTATCAGCTTTGTTGCTGGGGATTTTTACCTCTCAAATGCATTTGAAAATTAAATATTCCTTGTTGTGAGCAAAACCTTCAAGGCTCGRTATTTAAAGGATTATTTCAAATGGCAAAAGAATATCAAGATTGTAAAACCCCACTCCATCTAAATAGTATTTGAAATTTAACTCTTATTTGTGATAGATAATGTACAAGTCTAAATGGGTAAGGCAGAGTTACATTTTTTTCAGGGAAATGGTGTTTTAAACATTTAGAGCAGCATTTTAGCCAAGTCACAGATTCTTCTGTGGTATAAATCTATTAGGATGCAGCAGCATTTCTCAATTTGTAGAAAGGTGATTTGTGTCTGTTTTTTTTTCTGTAAAACATCAATTTTAAAGTTTAACTTTTATCAATTAGTTGCATATAACAGTCACAGAATTTTCCTGCTTTTTAATAAAAACGGAGAGTCATTTTTGAATCCACGTTAGAGCTATATTATATCTCTACCACATGAAAGATGTTTTTTCCTCCAAAGAGTTTTAGAAATTCTTGGATTGTTTATAAGTGTTTGTCTGTGTCACGCTCCACCTAAATCCCATTTGTCCATTCAGTRTTTTCCTTGCTCGAGTGCTTTGCTCTGTTCTCCGGGGTCCTCTGGTAGTGCAGTCGTTATCTGCTGGCATTGTCTGTCGCTAATTGCCTGTCACAGGAATCGGGGTCCCTGGAGCCTCCCAGGTGGGTCAGGCTGGATAATTCAATCACTGGGAGCTGCTGCCTTTCCCAGTTCGGGATCTCAGCTCACTGGTGCTGGAGCAGGGATCTGTTCTGACAGCATCACAAATCCAGGGTTTGGGTCTGCCCACCCCAGGGGTTTATGGCTGATGCTTGAGAGATGCAGCATTCAGCAATAAAAGTTAGATAATGATGCAACTTAGCAAAATTTGGGAGTGTCACACAGCTCAATTACTGTGGTTTCATTCATCCTTCAGCAGCTCAATATTTCTGTGTGAGAATGCTTTTTCCTTCAGAGGTGGTTGAATCACTTGGTAGTTTAAGRTAAAGTCTGAGCTTAGTGCTGTATTCCTTCAAAAGGCAGAGTAAGTGGAAAGTGATTTTGTCCATGTATTTTAAAAATTGCATCTTAAATCTGAGTTTGTCTGACCTTTTACCACCAGCACATTGCACCACTACGTGCATGAGAGCCATTTGTAATCTCGAGGAAAAGATTTTCTAGAAAGGCCAGGAGTGCAGACAAATAGGGGTGGCATTTAAATATGAATCAATTCTGCTGCCCAGGACAATTTTTTTAAATTTCCCTGTAAGCCTGGAGCAGTTGATGTGTCTCAGGTAGCTGACCTGTGCTCCGTGTGCCCGARTTCAGAATGCAGTGATGGAGAAATGGCAGCAGTGTTCCATGTTCCTTAGGGAAACGTAGGTTCTGAAATACTGGGGGTTTTCTTTTTTTTCTTTTTACTTTTTTTTAAGTTGAATTTTTTCCTTCTCTGCATATGGTTCATTTTATTCARGATGTTCTTCTCAACAAGTGTTAGGCGTTTCTGTTTGGCCCCTTGAGGAGCTGCATGCACAGCCTGCCCACATCATGAGCTGGCTGCTAGTCCACATCACACGAGGTTTGTTTTGTCTTCCCAGCTGTAAAAGTACGTGCTCAACACCTTGGCTTTCTGTAAGGCTTTACCTAAGTTTTTCCCAGAATTTGTAGATTTAACACTTTGTCCTGGAAGGAAGATGTTGTTTAGATTTAAGCTCTCAAATTTCTAGTCTTGACTGAACCGCTCACCAGGGTTCTACACAGATTCAGAGAAACAGGATTTCCATCTTTACACCCAGAGAAATAAACGGGGAGGTGGAGGGTCTTAAAACCAGCCATGCCTAGTTTTAAGATAACTAACAGTTCTCTTCCTTTTGAGAGGAGATTTTTGTGTTTCAATGCAGGTGTGAGTGTGTTGGTGTGAGGGATACTAGGAGACACGAGCTCTGGGACAAAGGAGCATTAAACCCGTGCATCTCTCCAGAGACTGAGGAATTAGTCCATGGGCCACACAATCAGGGTGTATCACTGATGAATATTTTCCCTGTTTACTGATAGTCCTGCTCAGTGTGTGCCTTCAGAGCATTGAGAGGTTTCCCTTGCTGTGATCCCGTGCATCGATCACACAGACCAAACCTGGCTGTTAGCACTGGCATGCCTGGACCTCTGGAAATATGATTAAGATGGTCATTATGCTTTTTCAACAAAAATCAATCTGTGAGAGTAGCAGCTTTTTTTTAAAAAAAAAAAAAAACCAAAAAACAATACCCACCTAGGAATCCCTTTAATCAGAGGACTTTGTGARTAGCACACTGGGTTTATTTGCTTATTTTAGTGTATTTGGCAGAAAAATCAATATCATAGTATAACTCCAATAAAAATTGTGCAGTACATAAGTTCTTCCCATAGAAGGAGAGGGAGAGGTGAGTCTCAAGTTGAGGCTCCTCTCTCCTCATCATGTTATTGTGTGCCGACTTTATGCTTAATAAAGCTAGGTGTAAAGTACTCTTGCAAACAGCAGTGTATTTAACTCATTTGAAGTTTATTCCTCTTCAAAATGCACCATCCTTTCTGTTTGAGCAACGAGTTTTTGTCAGTTAAACAGGGATATTGCAACAAGGCACTTAGCAGCCAATGGTMTTCTGAACAGTTAAAAATAGAGAGGTTTTAGGATCTTTGGTCAGAGAAACAGAGAGAACATAATTATGTATGTGTTTGTAACATACAGCATAAAATTCTATGCATTTATCCATAAATATATGTATATATATATAACGTATGAATCTTACACACAGAAAAATCCCTTTTGGAGGACTGTGCATCCCAGTGTCTGTCRGTATTGAAGCCATCACTTAAGTTTTACCAAATTCAAAAAGTTCTCCATAGTGAGCGAATGCTACAAGAAACCTTTGTTTTGGGCTTTATGCTTCCTAAGGTTTTTGGTAGACCTAGGAGAGTGAATGGGTTTTCCTGTATTTTAATTCATAAAAAAAGATKATGTTCATTGAKACCAGGCTACATCACAAARGGTAAGCTTGCTCTAGCTGTCAAAYATRTACATATATTCAAGATGCTCAATGTTAGCAGATCAAACTCAGGCTTTAAAGGAGTTCATAAAGATGGTAYTCGCTCTGTCTGTGCTGTCCTGTTGTTTAATAAGAAAATTGCTACAAATGTTTCTTTAGACCAAAAATTAGATACGGCAAATAATTGAAGTACAGTTGGTGAAACTATATAACCATATTATACATGGGTGTAATATATTTGCTATAGTTGCATATATATTTATTTTAATAAAAACCAGAAAGTACAATGTAATCTTTGTATCTTTATTCAAGATACTTTATACATACAGTACAAAAGGTCTCTGCCTCATCGAATCCAAAGTTTATGTTGTGCAAAGGGCAGTAACATCTAGAGTCAGGAGCTTGCATCTATTTTTTCATGAAATGCAGATATTTTACTTGCATGTGACTAGATATATAATTTTATTTCTTTAAGTGTAAAAGTTAGGGGATCAGATGTCAGAAAATGTAATCACTGMATTTTAAATTACAACTTTAATTCTTTTAAGCAAAAGAGACAGATGTAGCTGTCCTGCTGCATCCACATGTATTGCAAAATACATTTAAATCATGCTCATACAGGGAGACAAATGAGAGAACTCCACCATCCAAATATTAAATTACACATTTTGAAGCAAAATAGTGTTTTAAGTGTACATGTGTATAATGCTTTTTGTCACTGGATTGCTCTCCCTGATGCAGTTAGACAGAATCTGTATTTAGTCAGAAATCTTTCAATAGAAAAGGCTACCAGATGGGAMCGGTAACAATGCAGAGAGGCATCGAACCACCACAGACATTTGGTGCTTAGAATAATAAAAAGACTATAAAATTAGATTAGTTGAGTCTAATTTGGAATTGGTATATTCCCTRTGCACTCTCACAGCTCTTGGGTAGATAAAGCCCGGAGATTTAGTACTGTCAGGACAGAGGACTCCAACTTCCAGTAAAAGAAAAAGCGGCATTCTGGGAGGTCACGGGGGGCAGCCCAGTGACCTCCAATGATTTACAGGCCTTTAGCTTAATGAAATTGTTTCAGTGACATGACGGTAAAAGCTCATAATGGATTGGATGCCCTAATGTAATGAAATTACTCCCTTCTGCCTTGAAAAAAAAAAAAAAAAAAAAAAAAAAAGGCGCAATTAATATTTACTGAGACCTGACAGGCTTCAGTGTGCGGGAGCGTGCGGCGCTGTCAGACAGCCGCCAGCAGCCCCGAGCAGCAGCGTGGCAGCTGAGCAGGCGCTGCGAGGGGGTGGAGGGACACCTCGCTGACGGGGAAGCCCCAACCTGGCGCTCCGAGCCAGCCTTCATCCTCTCCCTTCCTTCCCGCAGGCAACTGGACAACAACCAGATCAGCTGCATCGAGGATGGAGCGTTCCGAGCCCTGCGCGACCTGGAGATCCTGTGAGTTGAGCCGGGGCCGTGGGGCGGTGCGGGTGGCTGTCCCCATGCTGTGGGGTGGCAGGGCTGGGGTCCCCCGGCTCTCTGCCCTCCCGGCAGTRCCGGCTCGCTGTCCCCGGCTCCCTGACCCACAATAGCCGAGTTGTGTGCGCTGCCGCGCTCCTCGCTGCTGCTGCGCGGAGCTGATGGCTTCGGYGCCGTTCCGAGCGTGTCCGAGCTGCGATCCGGCCACAAACTGCCCGGGGCTGCCGSTGCCGGGCTCGGCATGGCTAACAGCTCACGGGGAGCGATATTTGGAGAGATGTGGCCGCTGCCCTAGACAGAAAGCTGTTTCAGAGGTGTTYGGTGTGTCAGAGGGAGGAGAGACGGGCGCTTGGCAGGCTCGTTCAGTGCAGTCATTGGCTTCTGGGGAGGATCCTTCTGCGAGGGCTGAAATAACACCACGCT
The DNA here is from genome assembly GCF_030028575.1 of Malurus melanocephalus. Lineage (NCBI taxonomy): Eukaryota > Metazoa > Chordata > Aves > Passeriformes > Maluridae > Malurus > Malurus melanocephalus. Next base: position 595,105 of record NW_026623602.1, read on the forward strand.
GTGCTCTTCATGTACCACAAACTTTATACATCGGCTGCTAAAGCTGCAGCACGGACCAAAAAAAAGAAGGGAAAAAATGGTTTTGACAGTGAAACCTGACTCTGACAGGTTTAAAGCAGCACATTAGATTTAGAGCACTGTCATTGTAATATAAACCCAATATTACCCAGAATTTGCTATCTGAGCAGATAATTCGCTTATTGCTAATAGTTACTTGTTAACTTGCAGGCTTTTTATGGAATAGGTTTTCCCTGTRTGAACTGCTGTAAAGCCTTCCCTGTCACCCCAAAGTTAAGCCTGTAAAGCTGAGGGTCAGGACTGGTGAAAGCTCATAATTCTGAGCCGAAACGGAGGGGGGTGGGAAGGACACACAGCCCCACCAGAATTCCGACCCTCATCATCTGCCCTGAGTCAGTGTGAGAGCAGCCCTGACCCCGTGCTCGCTCCCCCACAGCACRGAGGGCCTGCCCAGGCTGCTGCAGAGCCTGCCCTGGCATTACCTGGCATGAAACAGCAAATG
>NW_026623602.1:596479-603963 GCF_030028575.1 Malurus melanocephalus
GCTGATTTTCTGTATCTGCAGAGTGAATCAGTCCTCCACTGACAGCAGACTGTGCTATAACTTTCACTAAATAGGCTGGACAATAAATGGAGCCTTTTTTGCAATGTACTGAGTTCTGCAGGCTCTGCAGAAGTTGCTGGGAATGCATTCCTTTTCCCCAGGATGCAGTAAATGCTGAATTAGTTTATTTACCACTCTGTTTTTAATTGGTTACTTCTGTGCCTGTTATTTGTGGGGTGGGAGAACATGAGGATACATAAAATGCATCATTATCAGTTCTTTAGTGCATTTTTAATTTTCAGTACAGACAAACTGCTACAGGAGAAAAAAAATAATATTAATTCTAAAAGATGAGAAAACAGATTGATAGTATCTATTTCTAAACTTATTTTTCTCGGAGTCACAAAGTGTGAGTTTTATACTTCCAAACTAATTTGAATTTTTTCCTATGATTTTCTTCAAAGAAAGTCGGAGAACTTAATCTTGCTATCAAAATAAATTTGTTAAATGCCCCAGAGAACATCATCTCTTCAGTTGTAAGACAGTCCTAAATGTTAAAATTTATAATTATCTGAACCATCAAAGAACATTAACAAGTGAGACCAAAWTTCATCATTTCAAACCCACTGTGTATTTTATGCTGATATATTTTAACATATAATGCAACATGTAGAAAATACATAATGATTCTTGCAAAAAAAAAAAAAATCTATCTGTTTGAACAGTTTGCAAGAGTAACAAAYAATGTATTTCTGCTTTATCTTACTGAAATCTTGTGACCTTTCTGACATTCAATGTTTCCATTCCTGCACTTTTTTCCTCACACATGGCCTGTCTACACAAGTCTATAACTCGGGGCAGAGCCTTGCTCAAAAATAAACTCAGAATACTTTCTTTAGAAACACCTTAGTTTGTGAATTGTACTTTTTATTYACCTTGATTTCCTCAGAAAACATGACTGCAAGGATCTTGGTGATTCAGTAGCTGTAGGAAGAGAAGGAAATGTTGTGCTGTTATCCTTCAAAACGTAGAGCACACCATGGTCCATGTTACTTATTTCTTCTTACCAACAAATTGTTTTTATTTACTGTTTTCGTTTTCTTGKTTTGTGTCATAAATATCTTCCTACCAAGGAGTAGCACTAAGGCAGAGATGAAAACAAGACTGAAATTTGTACCTAATTTGAGTATTTGGGGTGGTGCAGTGAGCTGTGAACTCCAGCTGCAGTCTGGGGCAGCCCGAGGTGCCSCCTGCGGCTCCCAGCACAAACGGGTTTTGGTCACTTCTGTTTGGGACCCTCTGTGTCTCAATGCCACCAAAAGTGCCACTGATTTTATGGACTGAGCTACGCAGACCCTAGTGCAGGTGCCGACTACTACTGCTGACTCTGAGTTTTGGGTTAAAAGATGTAAAAACGTTGTGTATGAAGTGCTTTGGTGCCTTCTGTGGATTGTCTTTGCCTGTGCAGCAAGTTGAACACAATGTCTGAGGAACGACCTGCAGAACTGCTGGACATAACCATCCTGTCCTGGCAGTTCTGCATTAGGGCTGCGTTTGTTCATTCTCATGTCAGATTTTCTGTACAGATTCCCATGAAKGGTTTGGTTTCTATCTGTTGATAAAATAGCTATTTTTTCTTGTTGACATAATTCCTATGTTCCCCTTTCTATGAGACAATAAAACATATTTGAGTGGGTCTGGTCTTGCATCCCAAGACACAGAAAGGTGTGTGCACCAACTGAAACAGCAATAAAACACAAAATGAGCATGTATTCATAAATGAGTGGCAAAAGTTATAAACTATCTTATGACTTGTTGGCATAGAAATGCACAGAAAAGCTGAAGAAAATGGGTGTGAAACCTCCACTAAMTAAGGATTTTTGAGTAAGAGAGGGTTTTCTACCCTGCTTGGTTTTTACTCATGTCCTGTGGCAATATCAGGCAATAACAGTATTATTGAGAAATCTATTACTGTAGCCGTAAGTATGATTAAAGTATGATTAAAAAAACCTCAAAAGAAAACCAAACCAAAAACCCAGAATAGTTTTCAAAATGATTAGCCAGTATTCCTTATGGTGTGTGACAATATGCTGTTTGTGTCTTTTGTATGTTAGAGGTAGATTAGATTAACTAATCCATAGTTTTACATGTAAATGCACAAACTTGTGAAAGATAGGAGATAAAACACTTGCAGGGCTCAGAATTTCACCTCCAGTCCCTTAGGATACATGAATAAAAGAAATTAATTTCAAGGCAGCTCAGCAAGCTCAAACTGGATAAAGTAGTCCTGTTGAGTGCCTGAACATACTATTGTCATTAGACTGGAAGAGCTAAACCATTTTTCTCAGTAAGAAGCAGAACTCAGTTTAGCAAAAAGCCCATTAATTTATTTGTCATTGTTTTGTGTCTCTGGGGTAACTGGAAAACTGTGTGGTGCCATGGGAGTTGTACCATGTGGACAGCACAGAAAGAATTACAAGTCACTGTTGACAASTTAGGTGGAGTATTTTCCTCTTTTTTTAAATTGTAAAAGCTGTTTTTCCTCCTACTTCATAATGATGGCCAGAGGGTCTGGAGCTTGAACACATTTTCTACGTTGCATGAGATTTTACCACACCAAGAGCTGATCCTAGGAGGTCTGTGGGTACTCTTCTGTTAAAGAAGGCAGTTAAAAATGGCTCTTGCTGTACAGGGCTTATACAGAATGATTTGGGGACGTGTTTGTTGTTAGCCATATTATTTGTAGGTCTTTCTTATATCACTGAGTCTGAAAATCCTCCCTGCTGAATTTCACCTGCTTTTGGAATGAACAAGCGCTGACTCTGTCATTGAGGTGCAAACTACGCACTCAGGGATCACCATTCCGCTTTGGGTGCCTTAGTGGGAAAAATGGTATTGGGAATGGCAGTTCATCCACAAGTAATAATGGAAAAGTACAAATATAGTCATCCCTATAATTGTAACATCCAAATATTTGCAAATTCCAAATAAGCCCTCAATTTTTTGTCTTTAAAAAAAAAAAATTTCCTCTGATTGAAAAATGTAATAAAGGTAAACGAAGACATGCCACTCCTCCTTTCCCAAAATCTTAAAGTAGTAGGAGAAATTTCAATTGTTCTGCCAGTGYTTGTATAGAAAACCTTTTCTCTCCAAATATTGCTGCCACTCTTTGTCCTGCTCCATGACAAACCCACAAAGCTACAAAAGCTGTGGCAGAGTTTTCAAGCTCCGATTCGGCCCGGAGCCGTGTCCGGCAGGACGCAGCCGGTCTGTCACACCAGCCTGGGCTGCAGCTCGAGTTCCCTGCATCATCTCACACATCCAGGCATTGGAAGCATTTAGTGGGTAAAAATTTGGATTATTCCCTGCTTTCCCTGTTTGGAAACGCATTCCTGTTATAACCAATTCTGTTTCATGAAAGGTTTACTYTGCGCAAATGTCTGATAGAGATGTCATGGATGAGTGTGCTTATAATGCATACTGCCTTTTGTCACAGCAAACTTTTAAGAACTTTTCTGAAAATGAATCAATATTTGGTGCTACACCCAGGATTTAATTGTTCCTAGGGTTGTCTCTTTATGCTGACCACTCAGTTATATAGTCAGTTTTACTTATTTGTAAAATGCTATTCTGGGCATGGCTTAACTAGATAGGAGACTTCTATTTGCTTTCACATCCTGGAGAGACAGGGAGTGAGAGTCATGACATAATTCTAAATATATGAGATGTCACTGCTTAATGAAAGCCTGAAAATGCCACACCAATGTGATTTCCTCCTCTATTTTGCTGGAAATTATGATCGGTTGAGGCAATCAGGATCAAATTTGAACTCTGTAAATTRTGTTCCTATAACTGATACCAAAATGTCTAAGTACAATAATGAAAAGGAGAATTCTGTGTCAAATGATGTGCCTAGCTGGTTTATTTATTCTTGAGTGCAGTGAAATTTAAATAATTGGGGTTTTGGTTTACGTTTTTTTGTGGTTTGCTTTTTTGGTTTTTTTTTTTGTTTTGTTTTGTTGGTTTGTTTGGGGTTGGTTTTGTTACCCAAAGGTGTATATTAGCTAAAACGTATGTAAATTAATAAAAGCGATTTAAATTCTTTACTTATGTCAAAAATAATATGTGTAATAAAAAGAAAACTGAAGGGAGTAACAATTAGCAGTGCATGAGTAATTGCAGAATGTACCTGCTTGGTGAAGGAGTTGGGCATTTCTAAGAGTACCCACAGTTTTCTATGTTGAGCTTGTCTCAAAAACAATCAAGTTACTCCAGAGAAAGAACAACAGGAGGTTTGRCAATTGAGAAACCGTGTGCCCAGAGTGCAGAGGTATCAGTGGGCAGATGGGAATTGCCACCTCTCTTTACTCTGTTATTTATGGGACAGTCCCAGTTTATACTCTTCCTGTTTTCCCTGCCTCCTGTATCGCTGTAGATCTGTAAGGGAAGGAGAAATGCTCCCCAAGAACCTGGCTGTGGTTACTGCAATGTTGCAGTTACATAATTCAAAGATTAACCACAGAAATGCCTTTTTCAGGTGAGCTTTTAGAAAGCAGAGTGTCTCCCCAGTGGACCGTGGTGACAGGAGATGCATAATCAGCACAACGAGTTGGTGGAGGGAAGATGGGTGTGCCTGCATGGCTGCTTGATAAGAATGTTTTTATTTGCTGATGCATATCCKTGGGAGGTCTGGTGTCCCTGCTCAAGACGTGGACATGAAATGGGAGATAACCTCTGTTGTACAGCACATTACAAATGGGAGGCTGGAAGTGCAGCACGGCGAGAGGAACACTGTCCAGATGGCACCATGGTGACAGGCTTTCTGTCAAAGACCAGCCGAGATAAAATAAGAGTGGCCAAGAGAGGGGCTGTGGAAATCACTGATGCCTGTTACAGATGTAATGTAACTCTCTCTTTATGGGGAGAATAWATTTGCATAAATTCATTGATCGATGATTTTGCTAATCCTGCCGTATTGCGGGCATGTCCTCACAAATTGATGAACATTTCTATCAGCCCTTGGTCCGGATGCCTAATGATGTTACATATTTAGAAAAGATGGATTTTTCCCTTCCTGGAGCATATGTAGTAGCTGAAAGCTGTGCTCATTCTCCTTCCCTGCCCCATTAGGTTGAAGGGTTTTTTTCCCTTTAAGAATAGCCTGGAGCTGTACAGGCTGCAGAACTTATCAAGATAAGAGCAGTGCCAGGTTAGAGTTATTASTTCCATGAATCACTGACCAGTGCGCTTTTTGAGGAAGCCCACTTTTATGGGTTGTGTAGTTTAAGCCCTTCATTGGTGCTGCAGTCACTGCTCTGAGAGATTCCAAAGTCAAAACTCCGGGAGAGACAGCGATTTCTGCCAAACCTCTCCCATGATATTAATTGTTTCATTTGCATGCTCTGCTCATCTTGTGACCTGCCCTCCCTCCCCTTTGACTAATATACTTTCTTCGTCAGTAATATAAAAGATGTAGAACAAGCATTTTGACTGTTGAAAGTCAAATGAATGTGAACGACTTAATCCAGCGGACWCTTGGCTGTGCGTTTAATGCTGATGTGTAGCTCCACACCTTAACCAAGAGCTGAGCTGAAGGCTGGGATGGAGTAAAACTCCTTGCTGATAAAATTGAGGTGATGAGGCAGTTCTGAGGGAACAGGACGGGTTCAGGGTGGATGAGCAGTCATTTTACGCCGTACTCAGCAGTTCATTGTTGCTGTGGCTCCCCACAGCAGCAGGGTGACGGTGCTCCCGGGGCTGGATGTGGTTCTGTCACCATCCATCCCACCCCCGTGGCTGCAGAGGAGGCTGCRTGCCAGTGCACCTCAGGTTCCTGTRCTGTCCCTGTCACATACCCCAGCATGTCCTCAGCCTTCCTGTGACACCGTTTGGAKTCCAGAGCTAGGCACTCCTGCTTCTCTGGGCTCAGTCACAAAGTGAAAATTGATCATTTTAGAAAACATTTCAARACAGAAAACTGTTCCCTTCTCTCTTCCTGTGTGCAGTTGTGTATGACYGATAGGGGGTAGATGGTTTGTCTTCCTCTGAGGTTGCTTTTGTCCCTCTGCTGTGCCCAGTACAACGTAGACAAAGACTCTGARCTGTGGCCAGCCTTTATACAAAGGAGGGCTCAGAAATCTGGAAAAAGAGAGTGAAACTATGATGGGAACTATACCAGGATTGTTGAGCTCCCAATTCAAGCAAGATGTCAAATATTTCATCTTAAAATAAAGATCCTGCAGGAGATGCAGGAGTAAGGACCAGGGTACTATGCGTTACTCRTTATTGGCATTTTCCCATCATTTTAGCTGGGACAAGAATATTGTGCCTGTAGTAAATTAGAAATCAAGCCAGTAATTCTGTAGATAGTTAGCTTGGAAGTRAAGTAGATAACGACATCTCACCTGGAAAAAAATGCATCGGTAAAATCTGCTTCTGATCTAAAGATCAAATAAGTGTCTTTTTGCTTGCTCTTCAAAAGATTATGCATCTAATGTAGCAAGTGCATACATGTGCAAGTATGTATGAGGATGAGAGCATTTTAAAATTAAGGTTAAATCAAGAAAAATAATTTTTTAAACTTAAAAGAAAACAATAAGATTATTATAAATTAAATTTTATTTATGTAGTTTATCTAATCCTGGGTTTAGGAAAAAAAAAAAAAAAGTACTGCTTAAAGGATGGAAGTATGAAASAATGTTGAAGTCATTTGAAGACAAATAATCACAATTTCTATGTTAATTAAGTTATCATAAATGAAGCAATTTCTTGTTAACTGGTTCAATATTTTTGAAGTGAAATTACATTTCTTATGTTTCTTTTTTTGGGTGAATGATCTGAATGCATTGGTTTTTGTCTGTATGAGTGACGGATTGCAATACTTAGGACAACTGCACATCCTGAGAGACAAATTTGCAGCAAACAAATGCTGTGAGGTATGCAGAAGCCTTGGTTATCGTGTTCCATGTTGCTCTGGAGTGTTTTTGAGATACCTGAGAAAATCATTTGGTCTGTTGAAAAAGCATCAATGGCCACGTAAAGCCATTGAAGGAAACGATGTTCAGTTGTGCCATTAACTTTGTGAAATTGGGTGTATCCCCCTTGTCTTCTCAGTGCTGGGTGGGGTGAGATTTCCTGGTCTGCAAGTGCCAGGCTGGCTCAGAGTGGAGTTTATTTAAGGGTAGAAGAGAAAGCAGTGGAAGCCAGGCTGGTGGCTGTGCWGGAGGGCTGTGGCAGCACCCACCAGGCAAGGTCTCCGCTCCCCACCGCAATCTGAATTGTGTCTGACAGCAGAAGGGTTTTGTTGGGAGAAGGGAGCAGGGGGAGCAGAGCTGGGAGAAGGGAGCAGAGCTGGTCTGTGGCTGGGAGAAAGGAGTGTGGGGGAGCAGGGCTGGGAGAAGGGAGCAGAGGGAGGGAGCATGGCTGGCAGAAGGAGAAGGGGAAGCAGAGCTGGCCCATGGCTGGGAGAAGGAGCAGAGCTGTCC
>NW_026623602.1:604323-609899 GCF_030028575.1 Malurus melanocephalus
AAGCAGGGCTGGCCCATGGCTGTCAGGCTGGGCTTGGCTCCCATGGTCGATGCAGTGCCGCAATGCAGCATCGCTGCGGCGCTTGGGGGGCTGCGAGGAGCCCCCGTTGGTGCAGGAGGCGCTGCGGGCGGGGCGGGCTCTGGGGAGGGGGAGCCCACGCCGCAGAACCCACGCTTCCTACTGGCTCCTTGGGCAATTCCAGTGGTGTCTTAAAAGGGTTGGGTCCGTCTCATCTGTGATTCRCCCCGTCCGCGGGAAGGGCGTCGGGAGCCAGGTGAGGCGCTCCACTCGGACCCAAAGGCGTAGCACAGACCCTCCACGATGGCAGGTATCTTGTACTTCGGGTGCATGCAGATATTACAGAGGCACAGCCATGTGTGGAGAACAGTTGACTCCTTTTCTTTAGCTRCGCTTGTAGAATATTCCTGAACAGATCCTGGGTGCGTCGAGTTTTTCTCTGTGTATATTTTATTTTGCGCTTTTTCACCCTGGACTGAAGGCAAATGAAGCACTGTGAGTATTTGCTGTTTAGATTCTTATGGTTTCTTTGGATTGCATGAATATGAGCAGGTTTTGCTGCTTCTCGTGGGCAGGTGGAGTTTGGGAGAAACRTAAAAATTGGAAAGATGGGCATTTTTAAAGATATTGACCTTTTTCTTGTGTGGTGCACACAAGCAGTGTCTAATGCCTTATCAGAAYAAAATCCTGATGGAAAGCAGATCCCTTTCCAGCTTCACCAAGAAACACGTAATTGCCCTTGTCTAGGAAATATGTGTGGTCTTTGTTCTTTCGAAGCATTTCTTTCCTCTACAAATGTTRCTTTTCCTTAACAACTGTTCTTACATGCAGGTCAAAATTCACAGATGTGTGTATCACATTCCCTATTTAATTCATGTGGATTTATATTAGCCTGAATATTAGATCTAATTTCCAGCACGTACGAATTACAGAGAGGGGCATCACTTACTGTTACGATATAAAATTGTTCCACAAATACCTTCCCAGTCTCTTGCACTTTGGGGAGGCAACTTTGGCAGTTAAAGTGAAGATTTTAAGATTTAAGGTTTGCTTGGTTTCCTTCCTGTGCTGCCCAAAGCCAAGAGTTGCCTGTGCGGTTCTGTGTCGCACCGTGCGCGCTGTCCTCTTGCTKGAGCTGTGGAAGGTCTCTTCCTGCTGCCCTCTCCCAGTGGGAATGCCAGTGGCCTTGGGAACCGAGGGGCAGCTGAGACACTGAAATCAGAATGACTCCTCTGGCCAGAGCAATAAGGGGCGTTATTTTGCCTCCAGGTTCTGCTGTTGAGGGAAAATTGAATGCGGGGATTCTGGCAGCCCCTTTCTGCGGATTCCCATCCCCTCCTCTTACAAGGCGTTGGTAAAACCCTTCACACGGTCACTTGTGCTGAAGTGGCAGCAGTGCCATGTCACTCGTGGGCTTGGTGGCTCGTCCCTCTTTGTTCCCAGCGGGCGGCGCGGGTCCCGCAGTCCCGCAGGCGCTGCCGCATTGCGGCATTGGGGTGGCCACGGGCGCGCAGTGACTGTCCCAAGGAGACTGAGCATCACCACASAGCCCCACAATGGATGTATAAGTCCATTTTTGTCACTTTCTCTATGTTGGAAAAGACAGAACTAATTTCTGTCTGCTCCTTGGATTGTTTTTTCTGTTCCTGGCGTGTTGCTGGGATGAAAGGCTGTGCTCATTGTGGGGGAAGGCTGTCTGGACAGAGRTTTTTACCCTTAAGCTGTAGCATTAAGGCTGCAGTGTACTCAGGACAGGACAAATTAAAACATGGCTTTGAAGAATGATACTGTTCCTTTCTGATCCAATGTTAATCAATTTCTTTAGAAAGCCTTTGGTGAAGTCCTGTAAGAAAACAGCAGCACTMAGCTGACTGAACGCTGAAACATTTTACCTTAGAAATCTCCATCATTAAAAGCCTTCAGCCTGAACAAATGACCAAACTTGCTTGCTCCTTTCAGATTTTGGAGTTGAACCGTGTTAGATTGAATTGGATTGTGCTCATAAGGCTGCTTCAGCCTCAGAAAGGACTAACCCAGAACAAYTGCTTAGGCAGGGACCTGATAAAATGTTTTCTTTTGCTGAGGAGCTGATGCAGCAAACCTAAGGTTTGTATAATCATTTTGTTGATTCTTTTTCATCTTTTTCATAAATGCACTCTGGTCGGCTCTCAGACCTCTGTATGCATTGAGAACCCAGTCCTGTTTCCATTGATTTTGTCAGGAGTAGCACAGAATCCATAAACCTCMGTACCTGACATGCATGCAGTTGGGTGACACCAAGAGCCACATTTGRTATGAAAGACCTCTGTATAACCTAAAAAAAAACCCCAAAACCATATCTACTTAACAATGAATTTATATTAAAGTAAAATAATTGTTTTGCAAGTTTATTGTATTAATTCATTGAATATGAGATTGTCAAATGAAACTTACAAAACAAAATTTAGGGAAGTTTAAATGTAATATAGTTACATTTTTGATTGCTGTGACTCCTGCAAATATCTATGCCTAAATAAATAGATTGCAGAGACTAGATTCACTCCCTGCTGAAATCAGCAATGGGATTTGCTYTGGCTTCAGCAGACTCTGGTCTGGGTGTTATGACAATTGGACTCATTCCCAGTGGTTCTAGGCAATAATATCAGCCCTGAAATTTGGTACCATAGAGAAACATCAAAACCACCCTAACGATGCAAAACATTTACTCAGTGTTCACAGAAATTCTTTTATTTCTCTTAGTCCAAATCGAAATTCTGGATGTAATTGGGACTTAGAGCCACAGCAGGCATTCCCAATGCAGTGTGCTGAAAAATGTGTAGCTTTTGGGCAAAAAAAACCCTGAGAAAATGTCTTGATTCAAAAAAATAAAAAGTAAAGGCAAGGTTTYRTTTGCCATTTTTGAGTTTAGAAGAMTAACTCATTGGAGAATCCTTCATTCAAAAATAAAGCAGTGGCAAAATAATTTCAGCCTGCATTCTGTTGTCTTTGCACCAATGCTTTTGTATTTTAATTCAAGCTGAATGGAATTTGTGTTTTCTGCCTAACATTAAAGTGCTATGTAAAAGATTAAAAAAYTGATTGAAATTTCTCAGAGAAGCTCTTTCAACTCTCACTGGGCATGGATGTTAGAAAGAATTGGGAGATGCAACTGGTACATGTGTTTTGTACAGCTGATGGAGGTGATTTGATTGTGTGAGAAAATAGTGATATCTTTCTGTGCACAGAAAGTGCAGCTTCTCTTAGGGGAAGCCATAAGACATTTCATATAAAATCATGTGAATGGCATTCTTGATTTAACATCTAACAAAGTACACAGTCTAAATTTGTACCCACTTTCTCTSTATAACCTTTATTAGCTTTCATTTTTCCTTATCCTGAACTCTACTTTRTCTTGTTTTGGAATATTTTATTTATTTGGGTGTTGGTGTGAGTAAGTTCAGGCACAATGATATTTATGTGCATATCTAGCATAAATTCAGGGCTAAAGGGAGCACCAGAAAGGTTTGGCCACTCATTACCAAAATCCTTAATTTTGCTCATACTTAACATATGACAGTAAAACCTTGGATGTGCAGGCCCATACGATTTTTTTTCTGGCCTCTTGCCTTTTCCACTGGTTCCTTGTCCCAATCACTTTAGCTGGATATCTTGCCCAGCATTTTCTTAGCTGCAGGTCTTCTTTTTCCTCCTCCCCTGCTCTTAATCTCAGTTCCTGGGCTTGCCAGAGACTCCAGCCCAGGCACAGACAGACTCTAAGGAGAATTAATGCAGCAATTAGAGGACTTAAGTTAATATGCCCTAAAGTTATCACTGTGGGCAAATGTGATCATCCTGGTTCTTGCCAGGTGACAGAAGAACAGGCATTTTAAAAACAGAATCTGTAATTATAATAGCTCAGTTTCCCTGAAGCCTGATGTTTTTGAAAGAAATCTCACTTCTTCAAGGGGGGGAAAAAAATCTACCATAAACATCTGGCCTTTATAATAAGCTTAAATAGTTAAAATCTGACAGTTACATGCAAATTAAAATTAGCCACAGAATGGGAAGAACCAGACAATCRTAGCAGTAAACACTGTTGGCAGTTCTGTGTTTATTTCTGTGCTAAGCTTATTTACTTTACTTKTTCCATACATTTCTAAAACACAGATTTTCCTTCTTCTGCATCCTTGAGACAGTCATATTTCTGATATCAGCTTCCCAACACCGGAGCCGCTCACATTGCTGCAGTGAGGACATTTGTGAACACATTGTCAAAAGACTTAATACTAGAACACAAACCACAAATTGGCAACCAGTTATTTCTATTTCAGTGGCTTCTTCATGTCACCTGGAGACCACTTAGACCATTATTTGCCTGGGCTAATGCTGCGCTTAAAAATAGCACTTGCGTGATGCCAGCTCATTTTAGAGCTGGGTACAAATATTGAGACAAACCCCCAGCTGTTGCTGCTCGTGCTGTAACGGAGGTGTCAGCTCGGGGCTCTGCTGCTCCATGTCAGGGAGATCGCTGTGTTTCCTACCAGCGCGGGGGAGAGGATTAATCAGCTCTGCCTTTCTTATCTGCCCACGTGAGCTTGGCTTAAACAGTCTGTGCTGTCATGGACTGCAGCACAAGAGGCACTTGGGGGAGATGCAGGGGTTTTGGACAGTGCCTAATGAGCAAAGCCTTGGATGGGGTGAAAGTCAAGGTGCTGAGGGTGGACTGCCAAAGCCACTCTGCTTGTTCACCAAAGGCCATAGGAAACAATAAATATTTKATTCCATGCAAATGCCTCCTGACCTGTATGAAAAATAGCTCCTTGCAGCTGTTGGAAATATAGCTCCTTTTGCCCTGCAATCTGAAAGCTAATTACAAGCATTAATTATGRTAGTATATAAAATTCAAATGTTGGTTTTATTACTAAATATAGATTTGGATTCACTTTTTGGAATTGCTGCTGTTAGTTGTCTTGGGTGCTGTGTTAGAGCTGGAAGGGGTCAGAAGTTGTCTTCTGCTGTCCCTTCCTGGGGCAGGCCAATCCAATCCCATGCCATTCCTGACATATGTAAAAATACATTCAGTATTTTATTACCGGCTTCCTCCTCATAGCTGCACCTTCTGTAACATCTTTTCTGAATTTTCCCTTTTCTTACTGTAAGAAACATTTTCCCTAAACCTAATGAAAATCCCCCTTTCTGGGATTTACACCTGTTACTGCTTTGCTTGTTCCATGTGTGAACACAAGGAACAGAGAATGTCTTTTCCCTTTGCAGTGGCTTTTTATGCAGTTGAATGGAGGTTTAAAAGTAAATGATACGAATCTGCTAACACAGAGGTCYAAGGTGATGGCACTGTTAGTGCTAAATTATGCTGCTGATGCAGTCTCCCAGATTGATGTTTTGTCTCTGTATTTCTRACAGACTCTTAGATCCTCCTTTTTATGTGCAGAAATGCTGATGGTGATGCCTAATCTTGCACAGGCTCAACAGTTTCAGTCCACCTGTACACTGGGGGAAGATTCTTTCACTTACTTGCCAGCACCACACACACAGACACACCCCAAAGTTTTCAGGTTTTG